>NW_028270139.1:182427622-182727622 GCF_037043375.1 Chiloscyllium plagiosum
CCCTAACCCTAACCCTAACCCTAACCCTAACCCTAACCCTAACCCTATCCCTAACCCTAACCCTAACCCTACCCTGACCCTGACCCTGACCCTGACCCTGACCCTGACCCTAACCCTAACCCTAACCCTAACCCTATCCCTAACCCTAACCCTAACCCTAACCCTAACCCTAACCCTAACCCTATCTCCCTAACCCTAACCCTAACCCTAACCCTAACCCTAATCCTAACCCCAACCCTAACCCTAACCCTAACCCTAACCCGAACCCTAACCCTAACCCTAACCCTAACCCTAACCCGAACCCTAACCCTAACCCTAACCCTAACCCTAACCCGAACCCTAACCCGAACCCTAACCCTAACCCTATCCCTAACCCTAACCCTAACCCTATCCCTAACCCTAACCCTAACCCTAACCCTAACCCTAACCCTAACCCTATCGCAGGTAACCCTAACCCTAACCCTAACCCTAACCCTAACCCTATCGCAGGCTAACCCTAACCCTAACCCTAACCCTAACCCTATCGCAGGCTAACCCTAACCCTAACCCTAACCCTAACCCTAACCCTGACCCTGACCCTGACCCTGACCCTGACCCTAACCCTAACCCTAACCCTAACCCTAACCCTAGCCCTAGCCCTAGCCCTAGCCCTAGCCCTAACCCTAACCCTAATCCCTAGCCCTAACCCTAACCCTAACCCTAACCCTAACCCTATCCCTAACCCTAACCCCTAACCCTAACCCTTACCCTAACCCTAACCCTAACCCTAACCCTAACCCACAACCCGAACCCTGTCGCAGCCTAACCCTAAATTCCTAATCCTATCGCAGGTAACCCTCACCCAAACCCTACCGTAGGCCTCCCTAACCCTATCAGAGTAGGTGAGAGCACAGGCCTCCCTCCCTCCCTTATTCTATTGCAGCAGGTGAGAGCAGGGGCCTGCCACCCTGACCCTAACGCTATTGCAGGTAACCCTAACCCAATTGCAGGCCTAACTCTAACCCTATCGCCTCCCTAACCCTGACCCTGACCTTGACCCTAACCCTAACCCTAACCCTATCACAGATGGAGACTAACCCTAACCCTCCCTAACCCTATCGCAGGTAACCCTAACCCTGAACCCCCCAAACCTAAATCTATCCGAAACCCTAACCTTATGCCACCCTAACCCTATCGCAGATAACCCTAAACCTAGCCCTAGCCCTAACCCTATCGCGGGCCTAACCCTAGCCCTATCCCTTACACTATCCCTAACGCCTAACGCTAACCCTAATCCTATCGCAGGGCCTATCCCTAACCCCACTCCCAAACCTAACCCGATCGCAGGTGAGACTAACCCTAACCCTGACCCTAACCCTATCGCAGGTGAGACTAACCCTGACCCTATCAGTGAGACCCACCCAACCCTCACCTAACCCCAACCCAAACCCTAACCATCCCAACCCTAACCCTATCGCAGGTAACCCTAACCCCCCCCCCCCCATCCCTAACCCTAACCCACCCTAATCCTATCACAGGTAACCTTAACCCTAGCCCTAACCCTCACCCGAACCCTATCACGGACCTAACCCTAACCCCATCACAGGGCCTATCCCTCCCTCCCCCTAACCCTATTGCAGGTAACCCTAACCCTAATCCTATTGCAGGCCTAACCCTAACACTATCAGAGCCCCGACCCTGACCCTAAAAGTCATCACAATTCATTCCAAATCACATATCACAATGTACTCCAAATCATATATCAGGATGTATTCCATATCATACATCACAAGGCACTCCATTTCATTTTACATGTTTTCCATATCATATACCACAATGCACTGCATATCACATGTCACAGTGTACTCAAATCATATATCACAATGCACTCCAAATCATGTATCACAATGTATTCCGAATCATAGAACATAGAACATAGAACAATACAGCGCAGTACAGGCCCTTTGGCCCTCGATATTGCGCCGATCCAAGCCCACCTAACCTATACTATCCCACTATCCTCCATATACCTATCCAATGCCCACTTAAATGCCCATAAAGAGGGAGAGTCCACCACTGCTACTGGCAGGGCATTCCATGAACTTACAACTCGCTGAGTGAAGAACCTACCCCTAACTTCAGTCCTATATCTACCCCCCCTTAATTTAAAGCTATGCCCCCTTGTAATACCCGACTCCATACGCGGGAAAAGGTTCACACTGTCAACCCTATCTAACCCCCTAATGTATTCCGAATCATGTATGATAATTCGCGTCTTACCATATATCAATGACACTCTGCATACATCATAGCATACATCGAAATGTACTCCAAATCATATATCAGTCTGTATTCTGTATCATACATGATAATGCTCTCAAATTAATTATCACAAAGTATTCCATATCATATCTTACAGTGCACTCAAAATCATACATCACACTATACTCAAAATATCAGTATGTCCCATATCATATATGGTAACGCACTCCATATCATATATCACATTGTATTCCATAAGTTATATCACAATGCACTCCAAATCATGTACCACAATGTATTCCATCTAATATGTCACAGTGCACTCCAAATCATATATCCCAATTCACTCCAAATCATATACCATAATACATTCTATATCATTTATCACAATGCAGTCCAATTCATACATCACAGTATACTTAAAATCATATATCAGAATAATCCATGCCATAAATCAAAATGCACTCCAAATCATATATCACAATGCATTCTACCTCATATATCACAATGCATTCCATATCATATATCAGGATTATTCCATATCATACATCACAATGCACTTGATATCATATCTCACAATTCACTCCAGATCATATTTATGCTTTAGAGTGCATTATAATATAAGGATGCATTCCATATCAAACTTCACAAAGCACTCCATATCATAGAGCACAATGCACCCTAGATCATGTATCACAATGTATTCCATATCATAAATGCCAATGTACTCTATATCATATATCAGAATGCATTCCATAGCATACATCGAAATGTACACCAAATCATATATCAGGTTGTATTTCATTGCCTACGTCTCAATGCACTCCAAATCATATATCACAAAGTATTCTATGTCATATATCACAGTGCACCCAAAATCATATATCACACTATGCCTAACATCATATATTAGAACATTCCATATCATATATCACAATGCACCCCAAATCATATATCACAATGTATTCCATATCATACAGCACAATGCACTTCATTTCATATAGCACAATGCACCCCAGATCATATATCAGAATGTAATTCATATCATACATCACATTGCACTCCAAAACATATACCCCAATTCACTCCAAATCCCATATTACAATGCATCAGAAATCATATGTCAGGATGTATTCTATATCATACATCATAATGCACTCCATTTTGTACAGCGCAATGCACCCCAGATCATGTATCACATTGTAATCCATATCATATATCACAAAGCATTCCAAATCATACGTCACAATGTACTCCAATTCATAGATCAGAATGTCTTCTATATCATATCTCACAATTCACTCCAAATCATATATAAGGATGTATTTATGATCAAACATCACAAAGAATTCCATACCATTTAGCACAATGCACCCCAGATCATGTATCACAATGTTCTTTGAGAAGGTGACCAAATAGGTAGATGAGAGATAAACTGGTTGATCTGATGTATATGGATTTCAGCAAGGCGTTCGATAAGGTTCCCCACAGTAGGCTATTGTACAAAATGCGGAGGAATGGGATTGTGGGAGATATAGCAATTTGGATCAGTAATTGGCTTGCTGAAAGAAGACAGAGGGTGGTGGTTGATGGGAAATGTTCATCCTGGAGTCCAGTTACTAGTGGTGTACCGCAGGGGTCGGTGTTGGGTCCACTGCTGTTCGTCATTTTTACAAACGACCTGGATGAGGGCGTGGAAGGGTGGGTTAGTAAATTTGCAGACGACACTAAGGTCAGTGGAGTTGTGGATAGTGACGAAGGCTGTAGTAGGTTACAGAGAGACATAGATAAGCTGCAGAGCTGGGCTGAGAGGCGGCAAATGGAGTTTAATGTGGACAAGTGTGAGGTGATACACTTTGGTCGGAGTAACCTGAATGCAAAGTACTGGGCTAATGGTAAGATTCTTGGTAGTGTAGATGAGCAGAGAGATCTCGGTGTCCTGGTACACAGATCCTTGAAAGCTGCCACCTAGGTTGACAGGGTTGTTAAGAAGGCATACAGTGTTCTAGCTTTTATTAATAGAGGGATCGAGTTCCAGAACCATGAGGTTATGCTGCAGCTGTACAAAACTCTGGTGCGGCCACACTTGGAGTATTGTGTACAGTTCTGGTCACCGCATTATTAAGGATGTGGAAGCTTTGGAAAGGGTGCAGAGGAGATTTACTAGGATGTTGCCTGGTATGGAGGGAAGGTCTTACGAGGAAAGACTGAGTGATTTGAGGCTGTTTTCGTTGGAGAGAAGAAGGTTGAGAGGTGACTTAATAGAGACATATAAGATAATCAGAGGGTTAGATAGGGTGTACAGGGAGAGCCTTTTTCCAAGTATGGTGACGGCGAGCACAAGGGGGCATGGCTTTAAATTGAGGGGTGATAGATAAAGGACAGATGTCAGAGGTAGTTTCTTTACTCAGAGAGTAGTAAGGGTACGGAATGCTTTGCCTGCAACTGTATTGGATTCGGCAACTTTAAGTACATTTAAGTCGTCATTGGGCAAGCATATGGATGTACATGGAATAGTGCAGGTTAGATGGGCTTCAGATTGGTATGACAGGTCGGCGCAACATCGAGGGCCGAAGGGCCTGTACTGCGGTGTAATGTTCTATGTATTCCATAACATAGATCAAAACGCACTCCAAATTATATATCACAATGTCTGCCATATCATATATCACACTGTACTCCGATTCATAGATCAGAATGTACTCCATATCATGCATCGCAACACACTCCATATCATATCTCACAATTCACTCCAAATCATATATTACAATGCACTCCAAATCATACGAGGATGAATTCCATATTAAACATCACAAAGCACTCCATATCATATAGCAAAATGCACCCCAGATCATGTATCACAATGTATTCCTTATCATACATCACAATGCTCTCCACATCATATATCAGTGGATTCCATATCATATATCACAATGCACTCCAAATCATACATCACAATGTATTCCATAGCATACATCAAAATGTACTCCAAATCATATATCAGACTGTATTCCATATCATAGACAACAATGCTCTCCACATAATATATCACAATTTATTCCACATCATATCACAATGCACCCAAAATCATATCATAATGTAATCCATATCATATATCACAATGCACTCCAAATCATATATCAGACTGTATTTCGTTTCATACATCACAATGCACTCCAAATTATATATCACAAGGTATTCCATGTCATATATCAGTGCACTCAAAATCATATATTACAATATATTCCATATCATATATCACAATGCACCCCAAATCATACATCACAATATATTCCATATAATACATCACAATGCACTCAATATCATATATCAGAATGTAATCCATATCATACATCACAATGCACTCCATAACATATTGCACATTGCACCCTACTTCATATATCACAATGTATTCCATGTCATACATCACAACGCACTGCATATCTTATATTACAATGTATTCCATATCATATAACACAGTGCACTCCAAATTATATATCACAATGTCTTCCATATCATATATCACACTGTACTCCAAGTCATAGATCAGATATTCCATATAATACATTATAATGCACTCCAAATCATATATCACAATGCATTCCAATACATACATCACAATGCACTTCAAGTCATATATCCCAAATCACTCCAAATCACATATCACAATGCACCCAAAATCATATATCTGGTTGTATCCCATATCATACATCATAAAGCACTCCATTTCAAATAGTACAATGCACCCCACATCATGTATCACAATGTATTCCATATCCTATATCACAATGTACTCAAAATCATACATCACAATGTACTCCAATTTATAGATCAGAATGTATTCCATATGATATATCTCAATGCATTCCAATTCATGTATCGCAATGTATTCCATATCATACATCACAAGGCACTCCATTTCATATAGTACAATACACCCCAGATCATGTATCACAACGATTTCCATATCATACACCATAATGCGCTCCATATCATGTATCACAATGTATTCCATAGCATACATCGAAATGTACTCCAAATCATATATCAGACTGTATTCCATGTCGTACATTACAATGCACTTCAAATCATATATCACAATGCACTCTATATCATATATCACTATGTATTACATATCATATATCACAGTGCACTCAAAATCATAATTCACAATGCATTCTATATATATCACAATGCACTCCATATCATATATCAGGATTATTCCATATATCACAATGCACTCCATATCATATATCACAATGCACTCCATATCATATCTCACAATTCACTCCAAATCATCTCACAATGCACTCCAAATCATATATCAGGATGTACTCCATATCAGACATCAGAATGCAATCCATATCATATAGCATAATGCAATCCATATCATATATGTTTTTCAGAACATATATGTTCTGTTTTTCAGTGGCAGCAGCAACTCGAAGGGCGGGAGCTTGCACCAGGGGCCTGCCGGGAGCGGTGAGTCACTGATTTGAGCTTTTAAATTTGAAGTCAGAGAGCAGAGGTTTCTGGGAAAGGAGGGACTTTTTATTTTTATTTCCGTCCAGCTACATAAGTCAGTGTTTTCTCAACCCGAGACCCTACCATTGTAGGGCCTCCCACCCAACCACCTCCTCCAATCTTAAAGGCCAGGGACATATCAAGTAAGCTTGATAAGTGGACTAGCAGGGATGGCAGTGCAGGGAGAGTAATGTTCCTCCTGCAGGATGTTTGAGGTCATGAACGCCATTAGTGTCCCATCAAAGTTCATCTGCAGGAAGTGCACCCAACTCTCGCTCCTCCAAGACCGTGTTAGGGAACTGGACCAGGAGCTGGATGAACTTCGGATCATTCAGGAGGCAGAGGCTGTGATAGATAGGAGTTACAGGGAAATAGTTACTCCTAGGCAAGAAGAAAGCTGGGTGACTGTTCGAAGGGGGAAAAAAAGTCAGTGGAGGGATCCCCTGTGGTCATTCCCCTGAAAAACATATATACCATTTTGGATACTGTTGAGGGGGACGACTTACCAGGGGTATGCAGTGGGGCCCAGTTCTCTGGCACAAAGCCTGTCCCTGTTACACATTAGGGATGGAGAGAAACGAGGAGGGTGTTAGTCATTGGGGACTCAATAGTTAAAGGCTCAGATAGAATGTTTGTTGGGAACGAACGAGACTCACAGTTGGCATGTTGCCTCCCAGGTGCCAGGGTTCGTGGTGTCTCAGATCGTACCTTTGGGGTCCTGAAGGGGGAGAGTGACCAGCCTCTAATCGTTGTCCATATAGGTACCAATGACACAGGTAGAAAGAGGGATAGGGATGTAAGGCAGGATTTCAGGAAGCTAGGGTGGAAGCTGAGAGCTAGAACAAACAGAGTTGTTATCTCAGGTTTGTTACTGGTGCCATGTGATAGCGAGGCAAGGAATAGAGAGAGATATCACCTGAACACATGGCTGCAAGGATGGTGCAGGAGGAAGGGTTTCAGGTTCTTGGATAATTGTGGCTCATTCTGGGGAAGGTGGCACTTGGACAAACAGGATGGTCTTCACTTGAACAAGAGGGGTACTAATATCCTGGTGCTATTCGGGTGGGTTTAAACTAGTTCAGCAGGGGGATGGGAACTGGAGGTGTAGCTGCAGTGCACAGGAGGATGAGAGTAGGGAGGACAGGGACAGGATTTCAGGGTCACAGGAATGTGCTGGCAGACAGCGAAGTGGTTTGAAATGTCTCTAATTCAATACCAGAAGTATTCGAAATAAGGTAGCTGAGCTTGCAGCATGGATAGGTACCTGGGACTTCAATGTTGTGGCCATTTCGGAGACATGGATAGAGCAGGGTTAGCAATATATGTTGCAGGTTCCAAGGTTTAGATCTTTCCTTAAGAACAGGCAAGGTGGTAAAAGAGGGGGAGGTGTGGCCTTGTTAGACAAAGATAGTATAACGGTGGCTGAGAGAATTTTTGATGAGGACTCATCTACTGAGGTAGTGTGGGCTGAGGTTAGAAACAGGAGAGGAGAGGTCACACTACTTGGAGTTTTTTTTAATAGGCCTCCACGGAGTTCCAAGGAGGTGAAAGAGAGGATTAGCAACGTTATCCTAGGTAGGAGTGAAAGGAACAGGGTGGTCATTATGGGGGACTTTAACTTCCCCAACATTGACTGGACATGCTATAACTCCAGTACGTCGGATGGATCAGTTTTTGTCCAATGTGTACAGGAGGGTTTCCTGACACAGTATGTCGAAGGGCCGACAAGAGGGAGGCCACAATGGATCTCGTGCTTGGTAATGAACCAGGTCAGGCGTTTGATTTAGTTGTAGATGATCACTTTGGAGAGAATGGCCATAATTCAGTTACCTTTAGCTTAGCGATGGAAAAAGATAGGTACATGCCACAGGTCAAGAGTTATCGATGGGGCAAGGGCAATTATAATGCGATTAGGCAGGAATTAGGATGCATCCTTAGACAATCCTTAGAAAAGCTCATGGATGATTTTGGGATAGTGTAGGGGATGAGCGCAACATCGAGGGCCAAAGGGCCTGTTCTGCATTGTATTGTTCTCTGTTCTCTATGTTCTGCAGAATCGGGTAGCAAAATGCAGGGGATGCAGACAATGGAAATGGTTTAAGGAACAGATATTACGTGTCCTTGATAGGTATGTCCCTGTTAGGCAGGGAGGAAGTGAGAAGGTAAGGGAACCATGGTTTACTACAGAAATTGCATCTCTTGTTACGAAGAAAAAGGAGGCTTATGTGTTGATGAGGCAAGATAGTACAGATGAGGTGATGGAGAGTTACAGATCAGTGAGGAAGGATTTAAAGAGAGAGTTAAGAAGAGCAAAGAGAGGACACGAGCAGTCTTTAGCAAATAGAATAAAGGGGAACCCTAAAGCTTTCTATAGGTATGTGAGGAATAAAAGGATGATTCGGGTAGGAATAGGGCCAATCAAAGACAGAAGTGGGAAGTTGAGTGTGGACCCTGCGGAGATCGGAGAGGTGCTAAATGAACATTTCTCATCAGTTTTCACTCAGGAAAATGAGAATATTGTTGAGGAGAAGAATGAGGTACGAGATATTAGACTAGAAAGGACAGAGGTTAGTTACAAACAGGTATTAACAATTCTGGAAGGAGTGAAAGTAGACAAGTCCCCTGGGCCAGATGGGATTTATCCGAGGATTCTCTGGGAAGCTAGGGAGGAGATAGCAGAGCCTTTGGCTTTGATATATTTGAGTCATCATTGTCTACAGGTTTGGCATCAGAGGACTGGAGGATTGCAAATGTTGTGCTGAAAATGTGTTGCTGGAAAAGCACAGCAGGTCAGGCTGCATCCAAGGAGCAGGAGAATCGCCATTTCGGGCATGAGCCCTTCTTCAGGCTCATGCCTGAAACGTCGATTCTGCTGCTCCTTGGATGCTGCCTGACTTGGTGCACTTTTCCAGCAACACATTTTCAGCTCTGATCTCCAGCATCTGCAGCCCTCATTTTCTCCTGCAAATGTTGTGCCTTTGATCAAGAAGGGCAGTAGAGATGACCCAGTAATTACAGATCATGTGAGCCTTACTTCTGTTGTTGGAAAGGTTTTGGAAAGGATTATAAGAGATAAGATTTATAATCAGCGAGCAAACAACAATTTGATTTCAGATAGTCAACATGGTTTCGTCAGGGGCAGGTCATGTCTCATTGAGTTTTTTGAGAAGGTGACCAAGCATGTAGATGAGGGTAGGGCAGTGGTATACATGGACTTCAGTAAAGCCTTTGATAAGGTTCCACATGGTAGACTGTTGGAGAAAATGCAGAGGCATGGAATTGAGGGTGATTTAGCAGTTTGGATTGGAAACTGTCTTTCTGAGAGAAGACAGCGAGTGGTGGTTGATGGAAAATATTCAGCCTGGAGTCCAGTTACTAGTGGTGTGCCACAAGGATCTGTTTTGGGACCACTGCTATTTGTCATTTTTATAAATGACTTAGACGCAGGCATAGGTGGATGGATTAGTAAATTTGCAGACGACACTAAAGTCGGTGGAGTAGTGGACAGTGTTACAGGTTGCAGGGGGACTTGGATAAACTGCAGAATTGGGCTGAGAGGTGGCAAATGGAGTTCAATGCAGCTAAATGTGAGGTGATGCACTTTGGGAAGAATAACAGGAAGGCAGAGTACTGGGTCAATGGAAAGATTCTTGGTAGTGTTGATGTGCTGAGGGATCTTGGAATCCATGTCCATAGATCCCTGAAAGTTGCCACCCAGGTGGATAGTGCTGTTAAGAAGGCATACGGTGTGTTAGCTTTCATTGGTAGAGGGAGAGAGTTCCGGAGCTGCAATATCATGCTGCAACTATACAAAATGCTGGTGCGGCCACACTTGGAATATTGTGTACAGTTCTGGTCCCCATATTTCAGGAAGGATATGGAAGCATTGGAAATGGTGCAGAGGAGATTTACCAGGATGTGGCCTGGTCTGGAGGGAAGGTCTTATGAGGAAAGGCTGAGAGACTTGACCTGTTCTCATTGGAAAGAAGAAGGCTAAGAGGGGATTTGATAGAGACATACAAAATGATCAGAGGATTAGGTAGGGTAGACAGTGAAAGACTTTCCTTGAATGATGACGGCAGCCTGTACAAGGGGGCATAACTACAAATTGAGGGGTGAGAGATTTAAGACAGATGTCAGAGGCAGGTTCTTTACACAGAGAGTGGTAAGGGTGTAGAATGCCCTACCTGCTAATGTAGTCAACTCAGCCACATTAGGGAGATTTAAATCATCCTTAGGTAAGCCCATGGATGATTTTGGGATAGTGTAGGGTAACGAGCTGAGAATAGTTCACAGGTCGATGCAACATCGAGGGCCGAAGGGCCTGTTCTGAACTGTATTGTTCTATGTTCTAGACGGGCATCAGATTATTTTCACAGGTCGATGCAACATCGAGGGCTGAAGGGCCTGTACTGGGATGTAATGTTCTATGTTTTATGTTCTAATGATTTTAAGTGACGAAATAAGAGATTGTCTGACAGACTGTAAATCACTCACTACTCAGTGACAATATATTTCACAGATTCCCAAGAACTCCCTGACAGACAGGCAAACCGAACATTCCCGACTCGCTATAACTCAGACCCCTAACAACATCCCCGCACCATGGACATGAGACAATGCAAAAAGGTTAGTACGGACTGAATATACTCAGATTGCTAGGCAGCAGTTCCTGGTGTCTCCAATAGGCAGACTGATAGTTACCCAACAGTGAAACCGAGAGAATTACAGACTGAGCAGATGAGCTCAGACTCCTAGATGGTAATTCCAGATGTCTCCAATAAGGGGCATGGCAAAGCACAAACATGGGAATGAAGGTAACTACAGACAAAACATAGTCATGATTTGGAGATGCCGGTGTTGGACTGGAGTGTACAAAGTTAAAAATCACAACACCAGGCTATCGTCCAACAGGTTTATTTGGAAGCACTAGCTTTCGGAGCGCTGCTCCTTCATCAGGTGGTTGTGGAGGGCTCAATTGTAAGACACAGAACTTATAGCAAAAGTTTACAGTGTGATGTAACGGAAATTATACATTGAAAAACATCTTGATTGTTTGGTAAGTCTCTCATCTGTTAGAATGTACTTGCAGGGTTACATTGTACTTTGCCCAAAAACTGTATGAATCCATGCAAGACTCTGTTACTCATTTTTTAGATTAGCATCAGTCTAAACATTATGGCACAGACAACAGAATACAGGGGGCTAACACTTTCAACATCTTATCTGGGTTGACACCAATTGGTAAATTTAACCTGAAAATGTAACTTTTAAAATCATATTGTGATTTACATATGAAAGAAGTGAAACTGTCATGGTCATTCTAATAGATGAGACTTAACAAACAATCACATATAATTTCAGTTACATCACACTATAAACTTTTGCTACAAATTCTGCGTCTTACAATTGTGTACTCCACAACCACCTGATGAAGGAGCAGCGCTCAGAAAGCTAGTGCTTCCAAATAAACCTGTTGGACTATAACCCTGGTGTTGTGTGATTTTTAACTATGGACGAAACAACTAACTCAAACACCGAGGCAGCAATTCCACATTTCTCCAATAGGGGGCTTGACAGCACACCAACAGGAGTACATGGAGGATTTAATACAGTCACCCCAGAGAGAAAGGATTCAGACACTCTGTTTAGTGCGTTTTTGACAAATGCACTGATTCAGTGATCCAAGTGATGAAACAGCTCCTGACAGCCAGACAAGACAAGGTATAACTGTTTCTGATATATCAAAACTCAAATGGATCTCACTTCTTCCTGATAAAGGAGCAACAATCCAACAGCTCGTCCTTCCCAATAAACCTGTGAGCTCAACTCTCCTGCTCCGCAGATGCTGCCTGACCAGCTGAGAGTTTCCAGCGCCACACGTTTTGACTCTGATCTCCAACATCTGTGGTTCTCACTTTTTCCCCTATATAACCTGCTATTGTGTGATTTTCAACCCAGTCCAACACTGGCACCACCACATCACAACTGTATTCCTGTGCATGCTGATAAAATTCAAAGTTGGTTAAGTCCTTCAAATTTTCTGCACATTTGGATAGTCTCCAAATCAGTTCCCTACCTCCCCTTTGTTTTCACCATCATTTCTATTACCTACGTTTAAAGTGAAAAGTTCCATTTTCACTTTTATTTAAAATGATTGATTTCTTGCAGTCCTCTGCATAATCACTTGTCTCTGAAACATTGGTCTTTATGACCACTGTATCTCAGGTTCTTCTTCCTAACCACATCATGTTATGGCGTTTAAACACTCCTAACCCCTACCATGGGAAAGAGGTTGGAGCATAACAGGCCTCTGAACCCGACTTAACTTGGCACCTGGGATTCACATAATCATGTTTCATTAGTTGTAAAAAAATGTTGGGGAGGTTTAGGACATAGGCATCATGGGCACTTTTTTTTATTTCAAAGATATACTTTATTCATAAAATAATTTGATGGTCTGTACAGTTGGTCATGCCATACATATGTAAACATTTACATACAGAGATCAGAATTTATCATTTTTATATACAAGTCTATACGTTTTTCAATCATATGCCCATATATTTAGCTGAGGCATCAGCAGAGCCCAAATGATTGCGTGGACCCCTGTTCTTCTTTAGGCAGGCAGATGTTACATGGTGGTCTTTCCCCACCGCGCCTTGGTGGCAGCTGCCCCAAGCTTCAGCGCGTCCCTCAACACGTAGTCCTGGACCTTGGAATGTGCCAATCTGCAACACTCAGTTGGGGTCAACTCCTTCAACTGGAAGATCAACAGGTTTCGGACCGCCCAGAGAGCGCCCTTCACCGAGTTGATGATCCTCCAGGCACAGTTGATGTTCGTCTCAGCGTGCGTCCCAGGTAACAGGCCGTAGAGCACGGAGTCCCGCGTCACAGCGCTGCTCGGGACGAACCTCGACAAACACCACTGCATTCCTCTCCAGACTTCTTCTGCGTAGGCACATTCCAGAAGGAGGTGTGTGACAGTCTCATCCCCCCCGCAGCCGCTTCGAGGGCAGCGTGCAGAGCCCTTCTCACCACCAGCCAAGCCATGTCTTGGTGCTTGTTGGAAAGCTCTGGCGATGAGGCATTCTGCCAAATGGCTCAGGGAACCGCTCGGTAGGATCCGCCCTCTCCTTTTCCCGAAGGGTCTCAAGGACACTACGTGCTGACCACTTCCTGATGGACTTGTGGTCAAAGGTGTTTTTCTTCATAAACTTCTTCACGAAGGACAGGTGATACAGAACGGTCCAACTACTCGGAGCGTTCCGCGGCAGCGAGGCCAGGCCCATCCTTCGCAACACCGGGGACAGGTAGAACCTCAGTACGTAGTGACACTTGGTGTTTGTGTACCGGGGATCCATGCACAGCTTGATGCAGCCACACACAAAGGTGGCCATCAGGGTGAGGGTGGCATTGGGTGTATTTTTTTCCCGCGTTGCCCAGATCTTTGTACAGTGAGTCCCTTCGGGCCCGGTCCATCTTTGATCTCCATATAAACTGGAAGATGGCCCGGGTGACTGCAACGGCACAGGTTCTGGGAATAGGCCAGACTTGTGCCAAGTATAACAGCAATGACAGTGCCTCACACCTGATGACCAGGTTTTTTCCCACGATACAGAGCGACCGTAGCTTCCATCTGCCCAGTTTCTGCCTCCCTTTGCTGATACGCTCCTCCCAAGATTTGGCGCACACCCCAGCCCCCCCGAACCAAATATCCAGCACCTTCAGGTAGTCGGTCCTGACGGTGAAGGGGATCGAGGATTGGTCGGCCCAGTTCCCAAAGAGCATGGCCTCGCTCTTGCCTCGGTTTACCTTGGCCCCTGAGGCCCATTCGAACTGGTCACAAATGCACATGAGTCTGTGCACGGACAGCAGATCCGAGCAGAAAACGGCGACATCATCAGTGTACAGGGAGGTCTTAACCTGCAGGCCCCAGCTGCCAGGAATAGTCACGCCTCTCAGGCTCGCATCCTTCCTGATGGACTCGGCAAATGGCTCTATGCAGCACACCAACAAGACAGGAGAGAGAGGGCAGCCCTGCCTGACTCCAGGTCTGACTGGGAAGCTATCTGATTCCCACCCATTGATTGAGACTGCACTGACAATGTTGGTGTAGAGCAGTCTGATCCAATTGCAGATTCCCTCCCCAAAGCCCATTTTGGAGAGAACATCTCTCATATACCTGTGTGATATCCTGTCAAAGGCTTTCTCCTGATCCAGGCTGATCAGGCAGGTGTCCAACCCTCTGTCCTGCACGTAGGCAATCGTATCCCTGAGGAGCGCGAGACTCTCAGTGATCTTCCTGCCCGGCACAGCACAGGTTTGGTCAGGGTGAATCACTGACCCCAGAGCAGACCTGACCCGGTTGGCGATTACATTTGACAGAATTTTGTAATCCGCATTCAACAGTGAGATTGGTCTCCAATTTTTGAGTTCCTCCCTCTCCCCCTTCCGCTTGTAGATGAGGGTGATGATGCCTTTCCTCATGGATTCACTCATGGTACCTGCCCGAAGCATACTGACATACACCTCCAGCAGGTCCTGGCCAATCAAGTCCCACAGAGCGGAATAGAGCTCGACCGGTAAGCCGTCGCTTCCGGGAGTTTTATTCTTTGCGAAGGACTCGAGGGCCTTGGTCAGCTCATCCAGAGATAGCGGCTGGTCCGGCCTCTCTCGTGTTCTGTCGTCTAAGACCTCCGTGATAGAGGACAGGAATGACTAGGAGGTTGCGCTGTCGGTCGACTTCGCGTCATACAGACTGGTATAGAAGGATTTACTGATCCTCATGATGTCAGCCTGAGATGACGTTATCGAGCCATCTTCTTCCTTTAGGCTGCTGAGCCAAAGCTCTCTTTGTGCACCTTCTGGAAGAAGAAACATGAGCACGTCTCGTCTTGCTCCACGAGCGGACCCTGGACAGGAAGATTATCTTGGAGGCCTCCGAGGCAAAGAGCGAGGCTTGCTGGCCCTTTACCTCCTGGAGGTCCTCCGTGACTTCGTCCCCCGTCGTCTGCAGCAGGAGCAGGTTCTGCATACTTTCCTGGAGCTGGGACAGTTTTCCCCGCCTCTCTCTCGCCTCCTGAACACCTTTGAGGATGAAGAACTTCTTGATGTTCCTTTTTACTGATTCCCACCAGTCCGCTGGGGACTCAAAGAGGGGCTTCACGGTTCTCCAACCTGCATAGTCCCTCTTGAGCTCCTCAATGTTTCCCAGGGTCAACAGCTTTGTGTTCAGCTTCCACGTTCCCTTACCAGGCCGCTGCTCGTCCTGTAGGTGACAGTCGGCCAGCAGGAGGCAGTAGTCAGAGAAGAACACCGGCTTGACGTCGGTGGATCTGACCGAGAGCGTTCGGGACACAAACAGGTAATCTATCCTTGAGTGGATAGACCTGTCTGCCCGTGACCAGGTGTATCTACGCTGCGCTCCATCTGCAGGGGCGCTGAAGACGTCGTGCAGCTTGGCATCTTTTACCGTGTCCATCAGGGTTCTGGACGTGGCGTCCAGTTTACTGTCCCTCCTGCTGGATCGTCCATCTGCATCAATGATACAGTTGATGTCTCCGGCCAGAATGACTGGCCTGGACGTAGCCAGCAACAGTGGAAGCTGCTGCAGGACGGCCAACCGTTCACTCTTACCCACTGGGGCGTACACATTAATCAGTCTCAGGGGAGCATTTCTGTATATGACATCAGTAACGAGGACACACCTGTCCACCACCACCTTAACCTCTGAGATGGTGAAGTTGCCTCCTTGCAACAGGATACCCAGGCCGGAGGAGCGGTTATTATTGCCCCCCGACCAAACTGACGGCCCAAGAGCCCACAAGCTCAACCATCTCCTGTAGCTACTGAGGTGCGGTATCCCACACTCCTGCAGAAACAGGACATCAGCTTTAACGTTGGCTAGGAAGGCCAACTTTAGAAACATATCACGTAGAAGATTTAATGCTACGCACTTAATGCTGGCAACTTTAATCTCCGTTTTACAGTGTATAAAGTTACATTTGCTGATGGTCCTGTTTCTGGGGTGGCTATCTGCGTCCCCATGGTGAAGGCGAACTGTTGGACCCTTGAAATGCTGAGGTAGCTGTCCAGCTCCTCGCTAGGGTAATTTGCCCGCTCTGGTGTCATCGGACCGGGACCAGGTCCACACAGTCCAGTTCTGTGTCTGACAGCACGGCTGTCCGAGGGTCACTGCTCCCAGTTAACTTTAGGGGTGCTGAAGCCATCGTGCAGCTTGGCATCTTTGACCATTTCCATCAGGGCTCTGGACGTGACGTGACGTCTGGTTTATTGTCCCCCCCTGCCGGATCGTCCATCTACATCAATGATACAGTTGAAGTCTCTGACCAACTATCCTTAGTAGCCACACACGCAGATGACAAGCAACATGAATTCGACTGGGACAACACTACTATTATCGGACAAGCCAAACAGAGAACAGCCAGGGAATTCCTAGAGGCATGGCACTCATCCACAGATTCAATCAATAAGCAAATCGACCTGGACCCAATATACCGACCACTGCAGCGGACAGCTGGAAATGACAACCGGAAGCGGCAGGTACAAACCACTACAAATGCCGGAGGAAACATCACAGAAGCGCTTCACAGGAGGCTCCCAAGCACTGAGGATGTCACCTAGACAGGGGACGAAACGTCTGCAACACAAATTCCCAGCTCGGTGAACAGAACCACAACAATGAGCATCCGAGCTACAAATCTTCTCAGACTTTGAGCCATGAGTTTATTTGGCAATTTTGCTAATGGGTAAAATATTTACAGGCCATATAATATAGGCTCAATTTTAAGATTCTCATTATGAAAATATTTATGATTTTCCTTTGATTTTATAACGTTTAAGGTGTAGCTTTGCTCTCTGAGCTGTAGGTTTGATATCCAGACGTTTCATTACCTGGCTAGGTAACATCATCAGTGGCGACCTCCAAGTGAAGCGAAGCTGTTGTCTCCTGCTTTCTATTTGTATCTTTCTCCTGGATGGGGTTCCTGGGGTTTGTGGTGATCTCATTTCCTGTTTGTTTTCTGAGGGGTTGATAGATGGCATCTAGATCTATGTGTTTTTTTATAGCGTTGTGGTTGGAGTGCCAGGCCTCTAGGAATTCTCTGGCATGTCTTTGCTTGGCCTGTCCCAGGATAGATGTGTTGTCCCAGTCGAAATGGTGGTTTTTTTCATCCATGTGTAGGGCTACGAGGGAGAGAGGGTCATGTCTTTTTGTGGCGAGCTGGTGTTCGTGTATCCTGGTGGCTAACTTTCTTCCTGTTTGTCCTACGTAGCATTTGTGGCAGTCCTTGCATGGAATTTTGTAGATGACGTTGACTTTGTCCATGGGTTGTACTGGGTCTTAAGTCTTTTAGTTTTTGTTTGAGTGTGTTGGTGGGTTTGTGTGCTACTAGGATTCAGAGGGGTCTTAGTAGTTTGGCTGTCATTTATGAAACTTCTTTGATGTATGGTAACGTGGTTAGGATTTCTGGTTGTGTTTGGTCTGCTTGTCATGGTTTGTTCTTGAGGAATCTGCGGACTGTATTTTTTTTTTGAGTACCCGCTCTTCTTGAATACGTTGTATAGGTGGTTCTCCTCGGTTTTCTGAAGTTCGTCTGTGCTGCAGTGTGTGGTGGCTCGTTGGAATAGTGTTCTGATACAGCTTTGTTTGTGTGTGTTGGGTTGGTTGCTGGTGTAGTTAAGTTAACCTGAGCTACAAACCTTCACAAACCTTGCAAAACCCTACGGCGCAACACGCTACAATTTGCCCAATGGTGACAAAGGAATGCCAACCGAGAGTTCCACCCGCGAACAACTGTACTTCCTGCATGAATGTTTGAAAAAACAGGTCCTGTGAAAATGTCTCCAATACAAACCACCGATAAAAACACCTTAAGCCAGAAGTTTAACAGAACGAAACGCCCGCAGAATGCTCTGAGAACTAATCAATGATGCCCACCACAGAGTCTGACAATACAACAGGGAAATTGCGCGCCCAAAAACGTTATTCAAGCAAGCAACAAATCAAGAATGGACAGACGCGGTAGAACGAGCCATAAACACCAAACAACGACAAACACAGATAGAAAAATCGAGACCTGAAGAAAAAAACTTGACAAACTCACAAACAAAGACAAAACCGATAATACAGGGGCATGGATAAAGAACTTATCAGACCGAACCTTATCAGACACAGAAAAAGCGGTACTAGTCAAAGGATTAAATTTCAATTACCGAGATGCTGACAAGAAGGATTTCCTAGCGGCATTAGAAACCACATTGAAGGAGGACAATCTCACGGAAGAATCGCAACAAACGATCAGACAGACAGTTGCACCTACTCTGAGCCGAAAGAGGGAAGGAAACAAACTGAACACACAAGAAAAGAAAGCCCTAGAAAACCTCAAAAAAGACAAAAACATCGTTATATTACCTGCAGACAAGGGTCGGCTCACAGTCATCCTGAACAGAAGGGACTACATAGAGAAAGCCAATGCACTACTCGCAGACACCAACACCTATCAACAGGTGGCGCTAGATCCGACCCCACAACTTGGAAACAAAATTACATATCTCCTAAAAAAATTACACAATTCCGGACAATTAAACAAGACGGAAGTCCAAAAAATGAAACCAGACGGGACCAACACCCCACGATTCTACGGACTACCAAAACTCCATAAACCAGGAGCCCCCCTCAGACCCATAGTCTCACTACCCGGAACACCAACTTACAGACTGGCCAAAGAACTACACGCAAGACTGAAATACCTAGTAGAAGAGTCACAGCACTCCATCCATTCCACCCAGGAATTCCTAAAAATCATCAAAAACACCAAAATAGAGGAAGACGAAATAATGATCTCATTCGATGTAACAGCACTGTTCACCTCCATCAACATCAACCTGGCAAAGGAAACACTTACCACACTTTTAGAAGAGACCATCACACACAACCCAACCACCATCAATTACATTACCGACGAAAACATCATGAAGCTAGTGGGCCTGTGCCTCACCACCCACTTCACTTTCAACAACATAACATACAAACAAACCAACAGCACACCCATGGGATCTCCGCTATCAGGATTCATAGCAGAAGCGGTAATGCAAAGACTAGAACAAACAGCCCTACCAACCATCAAACCAAAAATCTGGGTCTGCTACGTAGATGACACCTTTGTCATCACAAAACAAAACAAGATAGAAGAGACATTTAACATCATCAACAATACCCTCACAGGCATAAAGTTCACCAAGGAGGAAGAAACCGACAACAAACTCGCATTCCTGGACGTCACAGTCGAAAGAAAGGACAACTGAGAACTACAAACCTGCGTATACAGAAAACCGACAAACACTGACCAAATACTTAACTACACCAGCAACCATCCCAACACACACAAACGAAGGTGTATCAGAACACTATTCCAACGAGCCACCACACACTGCAGCACAGACAAACTTCGGAAAACAGAGGAGAACCACCTATACAACGTATTCAAGAAGAGCGGGTACTCAAAAAAATACAGTCCGCAGATTCCTCAAGAACAAACCATGACAAGCAGACCAAACACAGCCAGAAACCCTAACCACCTTACCATACAAAGAAGTTTCAGAAATGACAGCCAGACTACTAAGACCTCTTGGAATCCTAGTAGTACACAAACCCACCAACACACTCAAACAAAAACTAACAAACTTAAAAGACCCAGTACAACCCATGGACAAAACCGATGTCATCTTCAAAATTCCATGCAAGGACTGCCACAAACACTACATAGGACAAACAGGAAGAAAGTTAGCCACCAGGATACACGAACACCAGCTAGCCACAAAAAGACACGACCCTCTCTCCCTCGTAGCCCTATACACGGAGG
The DNA here is from genome assembly GCF_037043375.1 of Chiloscyllium plagiosum. Classification (NCBI taxonomy): domain Eukaryota; kingdom Metazoa; phylum Chordata; class Chondrichthyes; order Orectolobiformes; family Hemiscylliidae; genus Chiloscyllium; species Chiloscyllium plagiosum. The sequence continues at coordinate 182,448,274 of NW_028270139.1, forward strand.
AAGAAAACCCACCATTTCGACTGGGACAACACATCTATCCTGGGACAGGCCAAGCAAAGACATGCCAGAGAATTCCTAGAGGCCTGGCATTCCAACCACAACGCCATAAACAAACACATAGATCTAGATGCCATCTATCAACCCCTCAGAAAACGAACAGGAAATGACATCACCACAAACCCCAGGAACCCCATCCAGGAGAAAGATATAAATAGAAAGCAAGAGACAACAGCTTCGCTTCACTTGGAGGTCGCCACTGATGTTACCTAGCCAGGTAATGAAACGTCTGGATATCAAACCTACAGCTCAGCGAGTAAACCTACACCCTAAACCTCAACCTGACTTACAAACCTTCACAAACCTTGCAAAAATTTTATAACGTTGTTTGGTTTTGCCATTTTATTTTTCTTATTTGATCAGTTGAGTGAATCTTAGCCACTGGTGCATGGACAATGTTTGATTTATTTGTATTATTAATGACTTTGTAACATGTGTGACTATTGTGTTTTCAACTTTTAACTCATTTTGTATTTACCCATTTCTCCAATACCTTACGTTAGTTTCTGATCCAGTTAAATGTAGCTTTCTCATGCCATCTGTAACAGTTTATTTGTTTAAGTAAGTACTGTGCTTTACTTGAGCTCAAATGCTCATCTACCCACCACAGGGACATTGATCTTTTATTATGTGATCCATCACACTTCACGTCCAGGATCAAGAGGACTGTAGCCAGACGGGTCACCCAAAATACTAAACTTATGATGGACAATAATAAACTTATCATGGACTTTCAAAAGGATGGACAATGATTAAAGCATGCTGGGGAATAAAACCCAGTCGTCCTCACTTTCTCATAGCTGCAGACTCTGCAATACATAACTAAAGTTGGACTTGAATGGGACAATGGAATATTGCCCTCTGGACATTCACTAGACAGAGGAGCCTAGCACCCTTATTTGGAGGAGGCAACATGCACCCAGCACCTACTGTAATGAACACCTAATGGCCACCCTGGCATCAATGTACCAACACCTGGTTGGGTCCGATTGATCTGGGTAATTGAACCTGATCAATCCATTGGCAGATCCTCAAGACCCTCCCAAAGGGGTGAAAAGACTCAGAAGGATAAGATTCACCACAAAAACCCCACTCAGGGCAGTAACTTGAGAATAATCACCACAAGAGAAGACACCTTTAAGACCATTGGAAGAAAGTGACAACATCACCATCACTTGGAGTCCGGCTAAGTTCTCGTGTGGTGGTATATGATCATAAAGTTAAACCATGAGATAGTTTGTAGTGTTTTTTTGTCAGTTCCTAGTATACTTATTGTTCTAATGTTACTTGTGTTCAATAATTGAATCTTATTGTCTGTAAGAGTTAATTCACAGTTCTTTTGCTGAATAAGATTTTAAACAGTGTGGCAGGTACAATAGCAATTATGCAATTGGAAAGCAGCAGCACTGACATGATATCGAGCAAAAGGCAGGTCAAGGTGACCCTGAAAGCAGACACTGACAAAGATCCTCCACCCACCTTCCAGCTTCGTGATCGGAGGGAGCCGGGCATACCTGACACAGGCAGGGTAGACCAGAGTCTGTCGAACCTGTGGGAGGTCAGGGCACATTGCAGCCGAGTGCAAGATGACTGTGTGCAGGAACTGTAAAGAGGAGGGGCACCTGACTAGAGACTGCCAGCAATGCAAAGAACCACAACCTGTGGTGGGGGGAGCAGACCCTGTATAAGACATATCCAAGACCATAGGGTGGAGGGCACATCCTCAAATGGTGAGCAGTGGCAATGTGAACAGAGCACCCCCAAAACGACAGTAAGGGATCACCCTCCAGCAAGAAGGAAAAAAAACAAAGTGAGGATTCCACAGGAGGAGGGACAGAGAGAGAGGAGAGACAGGGAACCAGCACAGAAACCAACTCAACCTCCACCCAAGTATCCAGTCAATGGAGGAGGAGGGGGAGGAAACAAAGCACTTGGGGGAATTGGAAACCATTGAGAAACTACACAGGGCCCCCACAACAAAACGAGGGGCAGCTGCTCAATGGACACTTGAGGTCCTAGAGGGTCGTAATCTCTGGATTATTGCCCGAGCCACGTGCTAATTGGCATAGGAGATAAGAAAATTAGGGAAGTAAACATGTGGCTAAGAAATTGGTGTGGGAAAGAGGGATTCCATTCTTGGGACATAGGAATCAGTTTTAGAACCGGGTGGGATCTGTAATGATGGGACGGTCTCCACCTAAACCGATCTGGAAGCAGTGTTCTGGTGAACAGGATAAATAGGGTGGTCACTAGGACCTTAAACTCGTGAGTTGGTGGGTGAAGAGGGAAAGGGAAAGCAATGGGGGTAAGGAGTCATGTAGAAAAATAAGCAACAGGTTAGCACTTGTGCATGGTTTAAGCTCGAGGCAGACTAGGAATGAAGCAAAAAGGCTAGAGGTGATGGAAATCATGAGGATAAAAAATTTAGCATTAAGGTGCTTTACTTGAATGCTCGTAGTATTCGTAACAAAGTAGATGAATTAACAGCATAAATCATCAGTGGTAGGCATCACAGAGAGGTGGTTGCAGGGGGTCCAGGACTGGCAGTTATACATCCAAGGATATACAACTGATCAAAAAACGAGGCAGATTGGCAGAGGTGAGCTTGCCTTATTAGTTAAGAATGAAATTAAATCTATGGCACTGAATGACAGTCAGATGATGTGGAGCCTGTGTGGGTGGAGTTCAGGAACCACAAAGGCAAAAAAAACAGAATGGGAGTTATGTACTGTGGGGAAAGATCTGCCACCCTGCCTACCCAATGTAGGCCCATACAGAACATAGGAAAGCAAACTTGGCCAAACTATACCAGCAAACCCAGAATGCCTCAGCAGTGACCAAACAGGCTGACAAGTGAAACCAGACAGCACTCACAGACAAGGGAATACACTTCCCTAAACCCGCTATCAATACCTGGTAAACACAGCTGTCCCAAAGCCCCGAGGGCAGTCTCATAACACAGCAATACCAAAGCCACACAAAGGACAGGTCAGAAGGAGAGGCACCACCAAGGACATCGCTCCCAGGACACGAACAATGGAAACACCTCACCTGTTTCAAAAGAGACATGCTCCCCTACCAGTGAGTGCTGGAATCTCCTGATCCCATCAGGAACTCACTGATACTGTCAGATGTTACATTGTCGATACTATCAGGACATTCTTCCAAGAACGGCTTTACAATTATCACCATTGTAACAGGATTACTCCATTTCCAAGTACATTGTATCTTTCCCCATTTTAATTAACCTTATTGTCCAAGAATCCTCTAAAACCTGGCTTCACCCTCAGCTCGAGGAAGAGAACCCTTGAACTACCTGCACTGACTGTCAGTTCTGGGTCAGCCTCGTCAACTCCTCTTCCAGCGATATCACTTGTAATAAACAGCTTGTCAATTTCACCTGATCTGGTTTGTGTGGTCTCTGCTTCATTGGGCTAATTTCTCCGGCAAGTACAAACCTCCCAGCAGCGGTCAGGACCAGGGGCACAACATGTACCAGGAAATAGATAGGGCATGTCAGAAAGGCAAGGTCACGGTGATCACGGGGGACTTCAATATGCAGGTGGACTGGGTGAATAATGTTGTCAGTGGATCCAAAGAAAAGGAATTCATGGAATGTTTACAGGATGGCATTTTGGAACATCTTGTGATGGAGCCCACAAGGGAACAGGTAATTCTGGACTTAGTTCTATGTAACGAGCCAGACTTTATAAAAGATCTTAAAGTAAGGGAACACTTAGGAGGCAGCGATCATAATATGGTCGAGTTCAGTCTGCAGTTTGAAAGAGAGAAAGCAAAATTAGATATAATGGTGTTACAGTTAAATAAAGGTTATTACAGGGGCATGAGAGAGGATCTGACGAAAATCAACTGGATGCAGAGCCTAGTGGGGAAGACAGTAGAGCAACAATGGCAGGAGCTTCGAGGGGTAATTGAGGACACAGTACAGAGGTTCATCTCAAAGAAAAGAAAGATTATCCGGGGAGGGGTCAGACAGCCATGGCTGATAAAGGAAGTCAGGAAATGTGTGATAAAGAAAGAGAGAGCTTATAAAGTGGCCAAAGGCACTGGGAAATCAGAAGATTGGAATGGCTACAAAAAGAGAAATAAGGAAGGACAGGAACAAATATGAAGGTAAGCTATCCAGTAATATTAGAAACGATAGTAAAAGCTTCTTTCAATACATAAGAAATAAATGAGAGGTAAAATTAGAAATTGGGCTGCTCCAAATTGATGCAGGAAGACAAATGATGGAAGATAAGGAACTAGCTGAAGAACTTAATAAATATTTTGTGTCAGTCTTCACAGTGGAAGGGATGAGTAATATCCTAACAATGAAGGAAAGTCAAGGGGCAGAATAGAGTATGGTAGTCATTACAGAAGAGAAAGTGCTAGAAAAGCTAAAAGTTTTAAAAATTGATAGATCTCCTAGCCCAGATGGGCTGCATCCTAGAGGTCTGAGGGAGGTGGCTGAAGAAATAGCAGATGTGTTGGTTGTAATCTTTCAAAAATCACTGGAGTCAGGGAAAGTTCCAGATGATTGGAAAATCACTATTGTAACCCCCTTGTTAAAGAAGGGATCAAGACAAAAGGTGGAAAATTATAGGCCAATTAGCTTAACCTCGGTTGTTGGTAAAATTCTAGAATCCATCATTAAGGATGAGGTTTCTAAATTCTTGGAAATGCAGGGTCAGATTAGAATAAGTCAGCATGGATTTAGTAAGGGGAGGTCGTGCCTGACAAACCTGTTAGAATTCTTTGACGAGGTAACAAGTAGGTTAGACCAGGGGAACCCAGTGGATGTTATCGCCTAGACTTCCAAAAAGCCTTTGATAAGATGCCTCATGGGAGGCTGCTGAGTAAGGTGAGGGCCCATTGTGTTCGAGGCGAGCTACTGGCATGGATTGAGGATTGGCTGTCTGACAGAAGGCAGAGAGTTGGGATAAAAGGTTCTTTTTCAGCATGGCAGCTGGTGACAAGTGATCTCCCACAGGGTTCAGTGTTGGGGCTGCACCTGTTCACTTTATATATTAATGATCTGGATCAAGGGTCAGGGGGCATTCTGGCAAAGTTCAGGAATGATACAAAGTTAAACCAACAGGCAGGTAGTTCTGAGGAGATGGGGAGGCTGTAGAAAGATTTAGACAGTTTAGGAGAGTGGTCCAGGAAATGGTTGATGAAATTCACTGTGAGCAAATGAGAGGTCTTTCACTTTGGGAAAAAGAACACTATTTTCTAAACGGTGAGAAAATTTATAAAGCCAGAGTACAGATCTGGGAGTGCTAGTCCAGGATTCTCTAAAGGTTGACTTGCAGGTTGAGTCTGTGGTTACGAAAGCAAATGTAATGATGTCATTTATCTCAAGGGAGTTGGAATGTAAAAGCAATGATGTGCTACTGAAACTTTATAAAGCTCTGGTTAGGCCCCATTTAGAATACTGTGTCCAGTTTTGGGTCCCACACCTCAGGAAGGCCATACTGGGACTGGAGCGTGTCCAGCGGAGTTTTTCACGGATGAATCTTACGATGAACGGCTGAGGATCCTGGGATTGTATTCATTACAGTTTAAAAGGTTGAGGGGAGATCTAATAGAAACTTACAAGATAATGCATGGCTTAGAAGGGGTGGACGCTGGAAAATTGTTTCCGTCAGATGGGGATACTTGGATCTGTGGGTACAGCCTTAGAATTAGAGGGGGTCAATTTAAAACTGAAATGATGAGACATTTCTTCAGCCAGAGAGTGGTGGGCCTGTGGAATTCAATGCCACGGAGTGCAGTGGAGGCCAGGACATTAAATGTCTTCAAGGCAGAGATTAATAAATTCTTAATCTCGTAAGAAATTAAGGGATACAGGTGGGGGGGTGGGGGGTGGGTGGGAGGAGTGCGGCTAAGTGGCTTTGAAATGCCTATCAGCCACGATTGAATGGCTGAATGGACTTGATGGGCCAAATGGTCTTACTTCCACTCCTGTCTTATGACCACACCTGCATCTCCTCTGATGAACAGGACTTATGGAGGGAGGACCATCAGCAGAAATGGAGAAACAAAACCAATCGGGGAGAAAGACAGGAGCACCCCTCATACCGAAAACACCAGACATCACCAGGGGCATGGCAAAACCCAACTCCTCAATGTTGGGAACCAAGGTGGGCCCTCCATACCACAGCTCTGGGCAAATAGTTGAAACGGCAAAGCCAGACATGAGATTCCATCAAACCAGACAGACAGTTTGATATATGGGATGAAGTTGGGTTAAGAATCGCAACATAGCTCCATTTCTGTTTTTCAGCAGCAGCATGAAGGGTGGGAGCTTGGATCAGGGGCCTGTCGGGAGCAGTGAGTCACTGATTTGACTCTCTAATCTGACATTGGAGAGTAGACGTTTCTGGGAAAGGAGGGACTTTTATTTATATCCCTCCAGCTTTATAAGTGAGTCTTTTCTAAACCCAAGACCCTACCTTTGTAGGGCCTCTCACCCAAACACCTTCTGACCTTAAAGACCAGGGGCACATCAGGTAAGCGTCTCTTCTTTTTTACTTTGTGATGAAGGGACTAGCAGGGATGGCAGTGTAGGGAGACAAATATTCCTCCTGCATGATGGAGGAGGTGAGGGACGCCATTAGTGTCCCAGCCAAGTAAATCTGCAGGAAGTGCACCCAACTCTCGCTCCTCCAAGACCGTGTTAGGGAACTGGACCGGGAGCTGGATGAACTTCGGATCATTCAGGAGGCAGAGTGTGTGATAGGTAAGAGTTACAGGGAAGTAGTTATTCCTAGGCACAAAGAAAGCTGGGTGACTGTTCGAAGGGGGATAAAAAAAGCAGTCAGTGGAGGGATCCCCTGTGGTTGTTCCCCTGAAAAACATGTATACAGTTTTGGATACTGTTGAGGGGGACGACTTACCAGGGGTATGCAGTGGGGTCCAGGTCTCTGTTGCACATTAGGGAAGGAGGGAAATGAGGAGAAGGTTAGTCATTGGGGACTCAATAGTTAAAGGCTCAGATAGAAGGTTTGTTGGGAACGAACAAGACTCATGATTGGTGTGTTGCTCCCAGGTGCCAGGGTCCGTGTTGTCTCAGATCGTATCTTTGGGGTCCTGAAGGGAGAGGGTGACCAGCCTGTAATCGTTGTCCATATAAGGAATGCTACAACTCTAGTATGTCTGATGGATCAGATTTTGTCCAATGTGTACAGAAGAATAGTACAGCACAAAATAGGCCCTTTGGCCCACGATGTTGTGCCGAGGTTTAATTCTAATGTAATATATAACTCAACCTACACACCCCTCAACTCACTGCTATCCAGGTGCATGTCCAGTAGTCACTTAAATGTCCCCAACGACTCTGCTTCCACCACTACAACTCATTCCATGCATTCACAACTCTCTGCGTAAAGAATCCTCCTAATATCTTCAAACTCTGACTCTTCATACCAGTCAACCCTGTCCTGGGGAAAAGTCTCTGGCTATCGACTCTATCTATTCCTCTCATTATCTTGTACACCTCGATCAGGTCACCTCTCTTCCACCTTCTCTCCAGAGAGAAAAGTCCGAGCTTATTCAACCTTTCTTCGTACGGCAAGCCCTCCAGTCCAGGCAGCATCCTGGTAAACCTCCTTGCACCCTCTCCAAAGCCTCTGTATCTTTCCTATAGTAGGGCGACCAGAACTGGACACAATATTCCAAGTGTGGTCTCACCAGGGACTTGTAGAGCTGTAGCAAAACCTCGCGGCTCTTAAACGCGATCCCCCTGTTAATGAAAGCCAAAATACCATATGCTTTCTTAACAACCTATCCGCTTGGGTGGCAACATTGAGGGATCTATGTACTTGCACTCCCAGATCCCTCTGTTCCTCTACACTGTCAAGAATCCTATCCTTAATACTATATTCAGCATTTGAGTTTGACCTTGCAAAATGCATCACTTCGCATTTATCTAGGTTGAACTCCATCTGCCATTTCTCAGCCCAGCTCTGCATCCTGTCTATGTCGTGCTGCAGCCTGCAGTAGCCTTCTATACTATCGACGACACCTCCAACCTTTGTGTCATCTGAAAATTTACTAACCCATCCCTCAACCTCCTCATCCAAGTCATTACAAAAAAACTACAAAGAATGGAGGCCCAAGAACAGAGCCCAGTGGGACCCCACTCAACATTGACCTCCAGGCAGAATACTTTCCATCTACAATCACTCTGCCTTCTGTCAGCTAGCCAATTCTGAATCCAGATAGCCAATCTCCCTGTATCCCATACTTACTGACTTTATGAATGAGCCTATCATGGGGAACCTTATCAAATGCCTTGCTGAAGTCCATATACACCGTCGTCGACTTGTCTTGACGCTTCCTCAAAGAACTCAATAAGATTTGTGAGGCATGACCTACCCCTCACAAAGCCATGCTGACTGCTTTAATCACACTATGCTTTGACAAATCCTATTCCTCAGAATTCTTTCCAACACTTTGCTGACCACAGACGCAAGACTGACTGGTCTGTAATTGCCAGGGACTTCCCGATTACCTTTCTTGAAAACAAGAACAACATTCACCTCCTTTCAATTCTCTGGTACGACTCCTGTGGGGAGTGAGAAGGCAAATATCCTCGCCAGCGGCTTAGCAACCTTCCTCACTTCCCGGAGCAGCCTAGGATAAATCTGGTCTGGCCCTGGGGACTTATCAATCTTCATGTTTTCCAAAGTTGCCAGCACATCAACTTCATCAATCTTGATCTGGTCAAGACTGTATCCCAGCTCCTCTAAGTTTTCATTCATAACAAGATCCCTTTCCTTGGTGAAAACCAAAGCACAAAAACTCATTTAGGGCTTCCCCTATCTGCTCAGACTCCACGCACAAGTTCCCTCCATTATCCCTGATTGGCCCTACAATCTCCTTGATCATTCTCTTATTCCTCACATATGAGCAAAAAAGGACAAGAGGGGTGGCCACACTGGATCTGGTGCCTGGTAATGAACAAGGCCAAGTGTTTGATTTAGTGGTAGATGAGCACTTTGGAGAGAATGACCATAATTCGGTTACGTTTAATTTAGAAAGGGATAGGTACATGCCACAGGGCAAGAGTATTAGATGGGGGAAGGACAATTATAATGTGATTAGGCAAGACTTATGACGAATAGAATGGGTAGCAAAATGCAGGGGATGCAGACAATCGAAATGTGGAGCTGGTTTAAGGAACAGATACCACATGTCCTTGATAGGTACATTCGTCAGGCGGGTAGGAAGTGATAAAGTAAGGGAACTATGGTTTACTATAGAAATTGCTTCTCTTGTTAAGCAGGAGGAGGCTTATGTGACGATGAGACGAGATGGTTCAGACGGGGCGATGGAGAGTCACAGATTAGCTAGGAAGGATTTAAAGGGGAGAGTTAAGAAGAGCAAAGAGAGGACACGAGTAGTCTTTAGCAAGTAGAATAAAGGAGAACCCTAAAGCTTTCTATAGGTATTTGAGGAATAAAAGGATGATTAGTGTAGGCATACGGCCAGTCAAGGACAGAAGTGGGAAGTTGAGTGTGGACCCTGTGGAGATTGGACAGGTGCTAAATTAATATTTCTCATGTGTTTTCATTCAGGAAAGGGAGAACATTGGAAAGAAGAATGAGATACGGAATACTAGAAAGGACAGAGGTCAATAAGGAAGAGATGTCATCAGTTCTAGGAGGTTTGAAAGGAGATACATCCCCTGGGCAGGATGGGATTTTTCCTAGGATTCTCTGGGAACCAGGAAGGTGGTGTTGGAGATTTTGACTTTGATCTTTGAGTCATCATTGTCTACAGCTGCAGGATTGGAGGATTGCAAATGTTGTGCCCTTGTTCAAGGAGGGCAGTAGAGATGACCCAGGTAATTATCGACCAGTGAGGCTTGTGTCTGTTGAAAGAAGAGTTTTGGAAAGATTATAAGAGATAGGATTGATAATCATCTAGCAAGCAACATTTTGATTGTAGGTAGTCAACATGGTTTCATCAAGGGCAGACCAGGCCTCACAAATCTCAGTTTTTTGAGAAGGTGACCAAGCATGTAGATGAGGGGAGGGCAGTTGATGTGCTGTTCATGGACTTCAGTAAAGTCTTCGATAAGGTTCCACATGATAGGTTGTTGGAGAAAATGCAGAGGTATGGGACTGAGGGTGATTTAGCAATTTGGATTAGAAACAGTCTTTCTGAAAGAAGGCAGCGAATGGTGGTTGATGGAAAATATTCAGCCTGGAATCCAGTTACCAGTGGTGTGCCACAAGGATCTGTTTTGGGACCACTGCTGTTTGTCATTTTTATCAATGACTTAGACGCAGGCATAGGTGGATGGATTAGTAAGTTTGCAGATGACACTAAAGTCGGTGGAGTAGTGGTCAGTGTGGAAGAATGTTACAAGTTGCAGGGGGACTTGGATAAACTGCAGAATTGGGCAAATGGAGTTCAGTGCAGATAAATGTGATGGTACAGATGGTACAGAATGTACCATTCTTAGATGTGATGGTACAGAGAACACCTAACGGAAAATTCACCACAAAGGTATACAGGAAAGCCACACACACAGACCAAGTCCTGAGCTACGAAAGCAACCACCCCAACACACACAAAAGAAGTTGCATCAAGACACTGTTCAAAAGGGCTACAAGACACTGCAGTACACCAGAACTGCAAAAAGATGAAGAACACCTATACAATATATTCGCCAAAAACGGATACCCCCGCAATTTCATCAACAGATGCCTAAGGGAAAGACAACGGAACGAGGACATGCCGCAACCCAAAGGACTAGCCACACTACCATACATCAAGAGCATTTCCGAACTGACAGCCAGACTACTGCGACCACTAGGACTTATAACAGCACACAAACCAACAGCCACTCTCAGACAACAACTCACCAGAACGAAGGACTCGATACCCAGCATGAGCAAAACCAACGTAGTTTACAAAATCCCATGCAAGGACTGCACAAATCACTACATAGGACAATCAGGAAGACAGCTAACAATCCGCATCCATGAACACCAACTAGCCACGATATGACACGACCAGCTATCCTTAGTAGCCACACTCGCAGATGATAAGCAACATGAATTCGACTGGGACAACACTGCTATTATAGGATAAGCCAAACAGAACAGCCAGGGAATTCCTAGAGGCATTGCACTCATCCACAGATTCAATCAATAAGCACATCGACCTGGACCCAATATACCGACCACTGCAGCGGACAGCTGGAACTGACAACCGGAAGCGGCAGATACAAATCACTATAAATGCCGGAGGAAACATCACAGAAGCGCTTCACAGGACTGAGGGTGTCACCTAGACAGGGGACAAAATGTCTGCAACACAAATTCCCAGCTCGGCGAACAGAACCACAATAGATAAATGTGAGGTGATGCACTTTGGGAAGCATAACAGGAGGCAGAGTACTGGGTCAATGGAAAGATTCTTGGTAGTGTGAATGTGCAGAGGGAGTTTGGTTTCCATGTACATAGATCCCTGAAAGTTGCCACCCAGGTGGATAGTGCTGTTAAGAAGACATACAGTGTGTTAGGTTTTATTCGTAGAGGGATTGAGTTCCGGAGCTATAATATCATGCTGCAACTATACAAAATGCTAGTACTGCCGCACTTGGAATATTGTGTACAGTTCTAGTCGCCCCCATTACAGGGAGGATATGAAAGCATTGGAAAATATGCAGAGGAGATTTACCAGGATACCGCTTGGTCTGGAGGAAAGGTCTTATGAGGAAAGGCTGAGATACTTGGGTCTGTTCATATTGGAGAGAAGGAGGCTCGGAGGCGATTTGATAGAGACATACAAGATGATCAGAGGATTAGATAGGGTGGGCAGTGAAAGTCTTTTTCCTAGGATGATGACGTCAGCTTGTATGACGGGAAGATAGCTACAAATTGAGGGGTGATAATTTTAAGACAGGTTCTTTAAGGGGTGGAATGCCCTGCCTGTCAATGTAGTTATCTCAGCCACTTTAGGGAGATTTAAACAATCCTTGGATAAGCACATGGATGATGATGGGATAGTGTTTGGGATGGGCTTAGGTTAGTTCACAGGTTGGCGCAACATTGAGGGCTGAAGGGCCTGTTCTGCACTGTATTGTTCTATGACCCATGTCCACAGCTACCAGACCCCCTGAAACTGTCTACGATTAGGGACTGGTTGCTAATTGTTCTCCCTTCGATTTCATTTTTCTCTTGATCAATCTGGAATTCACACCATTGTACTGTACCCTGATTAAAAACTGCCCGCACTGACTGCTCGTGGAAGAGAACCCTTGATCTACCTGCACAGACTGTCAGTTCTGGGTCAGCCTCGTCAATTTCTCTTCCAGCAATATCACTTATTATACAGTTTGTCAATTTCACCTAATCCACACTGTATGGTCTCTGGTCAATTGGGTAATTTCTCCAACACTATTAGCTTTTATTGGTAGAGGGATTGAGTTTTGCAAACATGAGATCGTGATGCACCTGTACAGAACTCTGGTGGGGCCATGTTTGGAGCATTGCATTTAGTTTTGGTCACCACATTATTGGAAGGACATGGAAGCTTTGGAAAGGGTTCAGAGGCAATTTACTAGGATGTTGCCTCGTTTTGGGGGTGGGGGGAAGATCTTACGAGGAAAGGCTGAGGGACTGCAGGCTGTTTTCAGTAGAGAGAAGGTTGAGAGGTGACTTGAGACATAGATAATCAGAGGTTTAGATAGTTTGGAAAGTGAAAGCCTTTTTCCTCAGATGGAAATGACTAGCAGAAGGAGATATAGCTTTAAATTGAGGGGTGATAGATATAGATACTGATGTCAGAGGTAGTTTCTTTACTCAGAAAGTAGTAGGGGCATGGAATACCCTGCCTGCAACAATAGTAGACTCAACGACGTTAAGGGCATTTAAACAGTTATTGGATAGGCATATGGATGAGAATGGAATACTGTAGGTTAGATGGGCTTCAGATTGGCTCAACAGGTCGGTGCAACAGCGATGGCTGAAGAGCCTGTACTGCGCTGTAATGTAACTTAGAACATAGAACATGTACAGTGTGTGATAAGGTGTTAATTAAGGTGGAAAAAGCATTAAATTTGTGGGTTGAAAATATGCAAAGGAAAACATATGTCTATTGATAGTAATGTGTTACAGCAAAGGCCTTAAGCCTATACGAAGACTTTAAAGAAAGAGTCCACTGAAGAGAAGGACACCAAGCCATTTACAACAAGTAAGGGATGGTTGCATTGATTCAGGAATAGGCATCATTTGAAAAATATAAAAATTGTGGGAGAGGCTGCATCTGCTAAAGAAGCTGGTGCCATGTTTCTGGAGCAATTGAAGAAGTTGATCGAGGAGGAAGGCTACCATCTCAAAACAAGTCTTCAATTGCGGTGAAACTGAATTGTTTTGGAAAAAGATGCCCAACACAATATACATTCACAAAGTGCAAAGCAGGTGCCAGGGTTCAAAGTCTGGAAGGACAGATTAACTCTGGTACTATGTAGCCAAGCTGCAGGGCATATGATCAAGCCCAGCGTAGTGTACCAAGTGAAGAATCCTCACATCCTCAAGAATACAAACTAAAACTATCGATCCACAACCAGATGGAGAAACATTTAATCAATAGCTTTGTTTTGACTTGTGAACTTCACAAGAATTATGAGAATTATGTAGAAACATTGCAATGTGTGGGAACTTGAAACATATATGCATAACTATGTTGTAAGGGCTATAAAAGATAGCATTTTGCTCAAAATCAGCTCCATCAGTCCATCCAGAGATATCTTGATTGATACGCTGGACCATGGACTATTGATCTCTAGCTGACTTAATCAAAATAAAAAGTGTTTGTTGAAATTGAAAATTGTGTAGTCCAAGACTTTGAGTCAACATGTGGACATTGCCAAATTTCTCCAAAATGTTTTGGATGGCAGACTTTAAAATGAAAAAAAAATCATGGATCACGATCCTACAATGGCACAGCATTAAAGTTACCTGTTTGATTGAGGGTCGAAGGGCCTGTTCCTAGGCTGTAAATTTTCTTTGCTCTTTTCTTTGTTCTATCACCAAAGTATTAAAATTTCTCCAGTACAGTTTGAGCTGGAAAAGAAACTCCAACTTCCTTTCATGGTTTTCAAACAAATCATATCCACTATTGACAATCCCCAACCATTATCTGCTGCTTCTCCAGATTTGCCATTTGAGGTAGACAAGGAGGAGGCTGGAAGATCACAGCAAGCCAGGCAGCATCAGGAGGTGGAGAAGTTAATGTTTCAGGTGTAACCCTTCTTCAGGTTAAGAGGTTAAAATCTTTGAGATGGCGACCAACCAACCCAACCACCCTGTAGCTCAACATTTCAACTCACCCTCCCACTCCACCAAGGATATGCAGGTCTTTGGACTCCTCCATCGCCAGACCACAACAACACGACGGTTGGAGGAAGAGCGCCTCATCTTCCGCCTAGGAACCTTCCATCCACAAAGGATGAACTAGGATTTCACCAGTTTCCTCATTTCCCCTCCCCCCACCTTGTCTCAGTCAAATCCATCGAACTCAGCACCGCCTTCCTAACCTGCAATCTTCTTCCTGACCTCTCCGCCCCCACTCCAGTCTGACCTATCACCCTCACCTTGACCTCTTTCCACCTATCGCATTTCCAACGCCCCTCCCCCAAGTCCCTCCTCTCTACCTTTTATCTTAGCCTGCTGGACACACTTTCCTCATTCCTGAAGAAGGGCTTATGCCCGAAACGTCGATTCTCCTGTTTCCTGGATGCTGCCTGACCTGCTGCGCTGTTTCAGCAACACATTTTCAGCTCAGGTTAAGAGGTGCCAGGATCAGCCGAAGCAGATGATCCTCCTTCTGACAACTTCTCATCACAAGGTCAATAGCCTAGCAACGTCACAACATCTACACCATGACCTCACTTCATCTCATTGTAAGCAACAGTAAAGAACAGAGAAGATGAGGAGTACCCACAAAAGGCTAAAATGTTAAGAAATAAATGTTGAAAAGTCATTTAAAAATGTATTTAAACCATGCGTACAAGCCATTTTTCATTGTTCATCGCCCCTTGAGGGTTAAGCAAAAACGTCAGAATCCCGACTGCCAAAGAGCGGAGTAAAGTAATCCACAGCCTGCCCACTGGGAAGGCGCCAGGATTGGATGGCATTCCATCAGAGGCCAGAGGCCATCAAGTGTGCAAAGGGTGTCCTGTTAAACCACCTACATGAACTACTGCGCCAGTGGTGGAAACAGGGAGCAATGCTGTAAGACATGAGAGACTAACATTGTCACCCTATATAAGAATAAAGGGGATAGAAGCGACTGTAACAACTACAGGGGAATCTCTTTGCTGAGCATCGTTGGGAAGGTATTCGCCCGCATGGTCCTGAACAGACTGCAGAAAATCACCGAAAGGGGATATCCAGAGTCTCAGTGCGGTTTCAGGTCAGAACGCTCTACAATAGACAGCTACAATGAGAAATACACAGAGCAAAGACAACCACTCTACGTTGCCTTCATTGACCTCACGAAAGCCTTCGACCTTGTGAGCAGAGATGGCCTGTTCAAAATCCTCACCAGGATTGGTTGTCCCTGAGGCTCCTCAGGATAGTTCAGTCATTCCACACAGACATGAAGGGCAGCGTTCAGTTTGACAGCTCTTCAACATTTGCAGCGGTGTGAGGCAGGGTTGTGTGCTCGCTCCCACCCTGTCTGGCATCTTCTTCGCAGACATGCTGAAGCACGCCTTTGGAACATCAACTGATGGTGTCTACCTCCACACCAGATCATTTGGGAGGCTGTTCAGTCTGTCCCGGCTGAGGGAGAAAACCAAGGTTCATGAAGTACTCATGTTGTTTACAGACGACACGGCACTAGCAACACACTGAAGAACAACTGAAACACCTCATGGACAGCTTCTCAAGAACCTACCAGGACTTCAGCTTGACCATCAGCCTGAAGACCAACATGTTGTTTCAAAGCATTGAGCACCCCCCGAGCCATTACCATTAACAGCTACGAGCTTTGCTCCACCATCATGGACAGATGGAGCGGATGAGCAGCCTCAACATTCATCAGGCTGACAGAGTGAGAGAACAGAAAGCTGATGATGCACACCAAGGTTGCAGTCTACAAGGCCTGCACCCTCAGCACGCAGCTGTACGGCAGCAAGACTTGGAGCCTCTACTCCAGACAGGAACAACATCTCAACGCCTTCAACCTTCACAGCCTGAGACGCATCCTGGACATCAAGTGGATTGACTGAGTCACCAACAATGAGGTTCTGGCCCGTACCCAGATACCCAGCCTCTTCATCCTGCTCCAACAAAGCTTTGTTTGGTGAGCAAGCAGAACATTTTTCACTATACCTCTGTACATGTGACAGGAGTAAATCAAATCAAAAAGGAACACCTTAGAAACATAGCCAACTGGAGGCCTTGTACAAAATCGGTCCCAGTGTACTTTGGTTATTCACTAATATTATGGCAAAAAGGCTTCATTCTCATCAGTATTAATCTCAGACAGAACAGGTTTGCAGCAGTGATCCCAGGTTGGAATGAAAACAGCAATCCTGGTGATCATCCATGGTGCCAAAAGAAACAAATGGATCTCACAGCTGTATCTATGGACATGGTGCGAACATTCAACACAATAGGACAGAGAATGTTAACTAGGTCACTTCAATAGGTACACTTAAAAATAAACCTATAAAACAGTATGATTATTGAAGGAAACTATTTAAAAATCAATCCAAGAATAATCAGAGGGGAGGAAGGAAGGGGGATTCACCATCTCCTATTCTAGTTCGGAGCAGCTGCTGTTTTGGAGGCACTTTCTCGAGGAAGTGGGGCAGGAGTAACACTGTTGCTAGATGATGGAAGAATAAACCGCTCCGCTAAGTGATTCACGCACTGGGATGAGGAGGAACCTTTAGATTAACCAGACATTTTGCAAGAAAACTGGAATTTCCATCAACATCTCAAAAACCAAACAGAGTTCATATTATTTATAAAGATTAAGACTTTCCTATATAAAAAATACTTTGAAGAATGCTAGAAACTTAGGGGGGACAAGATCAAATCTGACCACAAGTAACTGACTTAATCTAAAAAGCTAAAACCTAAAAATGGTTATAAAATTGAAAGTACCCGGATGCATGATGTTAGAACTGCCATGGTATTCATTTCCAATTTGGGATATCTGACCAAAGTAATGCTGACCTGTGTTCCTGTGGGATACCACACCTCCACAGCCACAGAAAATGATGATCCACAGGTAACTGATTTGATCAGGAGGCAATGATAGCCAGTCCTTTGGCCTGAGTATTCCATTGTAGGCAGACCCCTTTCACTTCAGTTAAACAGGAAGTGGGAAGTCTGATATTTCAAAAACTTCAGCAAGTCTCATTCTCTGCCTCGTCAGCCTCCAAGGTGTGATCGATGAAGCATGGGAGAGATACTTGCGTTTCTAACTTCACTTGGGCAGTGGGTTTCTCAGCCAGTTCAGAAAATTTAAGAATCACATTGCTGTGCGTCTGGAATCACATGTGGGCCAGGTGAGGATGACAAATTTCCTGACCCAGAAATGGACGTTTGTAAGTTGCACCATTACAAAAATCATCTTTATATTCCAGCTTCATTGAAATTAATTTAAATTCATAGCAGGTCCAACACCTTCAATGAGAAATGTTCATCCTGGTTCAGTTACTACTGGCATACCGCAAGGATCTGTTTTGAGGCCACTGCTGCTTGTCATTTATAAAAGTGACTATGAGGGCTTGGAAGGATGGTTTAGTAAATTTGTAGATGACATGAAGGTCGTTAGAGTTGTGGGTGGTGAAGAAGGATGTTGTAGGTTACAGAGAGACATAGATAAGATGCAGAGCTGGGCTGAGAAGTAGCAAATGGAGTTTAATGTGGAAAAGTGTGTGGTGATTCACTCTGGAAGGAGTAACAGGAATGCAGAGTACTAGGTTAAAGGTAAGATTCTTGGCAGTGTAGATGAGCAGAGAGATCTGTGTCCATGTGCAGAGAGATCTGTGTCCATGTACATAGATCCCTGAAAGTTCCACCCAGATTGATAAGTTTGTGAAGAAGGCATACGGTGTGTTAGCTTTTATTGGTACAGAGATTGAGTTTCAGAGCCATGAGGTCATGCTGCAGCTATCCAAAACTCTGCAATGGCTGCACTTGGAGTTTTGCATGCAGTTCTGGACACCGCGTTGTAGGAAGGATGTGGAAGATTTGGAAAGGATTCAGGGATTTATTAGGATGTTGCCTGGTATGCGGGAGGTTGGTCTTATGAAGGAAGGGTGAAGGACTTGAGGCTGTTTTAATTTGAGTGAAGATTGAGAGGTGACTTCATTGAGGCATACAAGATAATCAGAGGGTCAGATAGGGTGGACAGGGAGAGCCTTCTTCCTCAGATGTGATAGCTAGCACGAGGGGACAATCGTTTTAAACTGAAGGGTGATAGATATAGGACAGATGTCAGAGGTAGTTTCTTTACTCAGAGGTAGGGATGTGGAACATACTGCCTGCAACAGTAGTAGACTTGGTCAACTTTAAGGGCATTTAAACGGTCATTGGATAAACACGAATGAAAATGGAATAATGTAGGATAGATAGGTTTCAGATTGGTTCCACAGGTTGGCGCAACATCGAGGGCGTAGATAGCCGGGAGAATTTGTGAGCAGGGTGGGAGACCCATAGTGATAGGGTCAAGGAGTTTTGAGTAATAGGCCACTGTCTATTCCTGTGGGTTTGGGGTTAAAACAGCAGTTGTATAGTCCGCTA
Source organism: Chiloscyllium plagiosum (assembly GCF_037043375.1). Taxonomy (NCBI): domain Eukaryota; kingdom Metazoa; phylum Chordata; class Chondrichthyes; order Orectolobiformes; family Hemiscylliidae; genus Chiloscyllium; species Chiloscyllium plagiosum. Next base: position 182,467,119 of record NW_028270139.1, read on the forward strand.
GAATATAGTTACAAAACTGTTGCAGCTAACGGCCCAAGGAGATAGAAGTAGAATCTAATCAAGATAAGGAGAAGTCACATAGGGGCAGTCAGGTCACAAGTTAGGCAGAGAACTAGGGTGATTGGGTAATGTAGGAGAAAGGAGAGGTGACCTCACGCAGCTCAAAGGTATAACTGTATACTTGTTTCAATGCTCATTGCTTATTTGCTTTAGCATTTGACACCCTTTCTTGCAAGATTGTAAAATAAATTGTCTTGTTTCCAGTTTTGGTGGTCATGGCTAATTTTGTTTCTAACAGATTTGGGGGCTCGTCTGGGATCCCAAGCTCCGGTCGCTCGGCATTCCTGGAGAAACGGAGAAGGTGCACCTCGCTGATTTCAGCGATCTCTAGTTTCCCCTTGTTGCTGCGGTGGCTTTGGGAGAGCATGATCTCGATGGAAAGACCCTGGAAACAAGACGGGAAGATGCGGCGGATTTGGTCAGGTAACTCTTGTGCACAAGACCCAGGTAAGGAAAGGTCTCTCGAGATATATCCGGGCGACCGGGGACTTGCAACAATAGCTGTTGTGGGAATTGCCGTGCAGGTAACAGCTGAATTGACACAACCAGGTGACTCTGTGCACAGACCAAGGTAAGAAAAGGACCTTTAAGTATTGCCTTGGTGGTCGGGGAAGTATGAGAAGTACGGGGAATTGGCGATGTCTAAAAATAACATAATTGGCCAGATTGATTGGATGGGAAAGGGTGTCAACCTGGTTCTAGCAGCCAGCCTTCGACTGGTTAAGAAGGGAAATCCCCCACCCGTAGGTCAGAAACCTGAAGTGGATGTGGAAAAAGGTAACACCGGACCTCAAAAAGATCAATTAAATTCAAAAAAATGGGAGGCAAGGGAAGTTGTCTCTATAAAGATCGATCTACAGATAATGTTAAACTTGGAGAAATTCTGTCCGACAGTCCCTTGGGGAAAATGTTGGGAATATAATTCCCAGACGCGGGGGAAAGATAAAGTTATAATGATAAGGTATTGTTTTGTCTGGACACAAGAAAGTATTAAGAAACCTGATATCCTTTGGCCCAAATATGGGTCCAATGAAGATTGGCTGTGCCAAGACTTAAATATATATGTTAATAGCAAAGATAAACAAAGCCGACAAGAGGCTGATTATGCAACGGTTGGATAGGGAGCCAAAATATGTTTGTCTTAAAAAAGAAAGGGAGGAAAAGGATGAAAAACCCAAAACTCCCCGTTGGGACCCTTTGTCAAATTTACCTCCCCCTTATTACAATAGAAATGACCGTCCGCCATCCCCCGGCGACATTCGACCATCGCCCCAGCCCTCTGCACCCCCAGCAGAGGAACCCCCAGAAGAGGAATCTGAAAAAGGCCCAGAGGAGGACTCCACTGTGAGTCAGGTTAAGACACGATCATCAGTAAGGAGAGAAGAAAGGGAACAAGGCGGGGCAACACAAGTATATCCTTTCAGAGAGGTCCCCATTGGAAACGGCAAAATTGGATATGTTAATGCACCGCTGACCAGTGGGGAGGTCAGAGCCTTTAAAAAGGAAATGAAAAATCTAATTGAGGATCCCGTGGGATTGGGGGAGCAGTTAGACCAGTTTTTGGGGCCAAATCGGTATACCTGGGGGGAAATGATGGCAATATTGGGGACGTTATTCTAAGGAGAAGAAAGGGGTATGATCAGAAGGGCCGCCCTGAGGGAATGGGAAAAGAGATACCCTCCGGGTGAAGAAGTAACTCCGGCTGAACAAAAATTCCCTAATACAGATCCCCGATGGGAGGGCATGAATGCACATGATAGGAGAAGCACGAGAGACTTTTGGGAAATGGTGATCTTGGGAATTAAGGAAGCAGTGTCAAGATCACAAAACTTTGTCAAGGTTTTTGAAGAAAGGCAGCAGAAAGACGAGACCCCTTCAGCGTTTCTTCAAAGGCTCAAAGAAGCCACAAGGAAATATTCGGGAATGAATTCTGATGACCTGGTGGCGCAAGGACTTTTGAAGGTCCAGTTTGTGACAAAGTCATGGCCGGACATACAAAAGAAATTGCAGAAAATAGATGGATGGAGTAAAAAACAGATGGAAGAGTTATGTGAGGCACAGGAAGTGTATGTGAAGAGAGAGGACGAGAAGCAGAAGCAGAAAGCTAAAATGTTGGTGGCGGCAGTAGATGAAATAACAAAGAGGAGATTAGGATCGGGAGATAATAGAAAGGATAAGGATAGAGGAGGACATGAAAGACAAAGGTCGGACATCCGGGGAAGGAGGCAACAGGCGGGATATTACCATTGTGGAAAAGTGGGGCATTTTAAATGAGAATGCCCTGGACTAATGCGGGAAAGGGAAACTGTTTCCCTAATGACATTTGATGAGGAATAGGGGAGTCAGGGGTTCCTTCCTCCTGAAACCCACCAGGAACCCTTGATAAATCTAAAGGTGGGACCTGAAGGGGAGGAGGCAGTGTTTTTGGTGGACATGGAAGCAGCACGGTCATCCCTAAGTTTTAGACCTACCGGTGTTAAATTGACCAATAAGAATCTCAGGGTTTCTGGAGTAAAAGGTGAAGAATCCTTGGTGCCTATTTTTGAGCCAACGCTAATTAGAGTAAATAATGAGGAAGTGACAGGACAATTATTGTATATTCCCGACATTGGAAGTAATCTATTAGATCGGGATTTGATTATCTTGTTAGGCTTAAAAATTGGGGTGGAAACTAGTGCAATGACAGTAAAGATGGCCATGTTAACACCTAGCGATGAAAAACAAATCAGCCCTGATGTATGGGCAAGGCCAGGTAATACAGGGCATCTAACTATTACTCCGACGGTAATTACGTTGATTCAAGAGAATAAGACAGTTTGGGTTAGATAATATCCCATATCACTGGAAGGTCGTAAAGGTCTGCAACCAACTATAGATTCTTTATTAAAAACCGGATTGTTAGAACCCTGTATGTCACCCTTTAATACCCAAATACTGCCTGTCCGCAAACCAGACGGAACCTATCGATTAATGCAGGATCTCAGACCATTGAACCGATTGGTTCGAACATGATACCTGGTAGTCCCCAATCCGTACACTTTGCTAGGCAAGATACCGTGTGACCACCGCTGGTTTAGTGTAATAGATTTAAAGGAGCCTGCCATCTGGCTCCAGAAAGCCGTGACATGTTTGCCTTCGAGTGGAAAAACCCATACTGGTAGAAAGCAACAATTCCGTTGGACGGTACTTCCCCAGGGTTTCACAGAATCACCTAATCTATTCGGGCAAACACTGGAACAGGTTCTGGAACAACTTGAGATGCCTAAAGGGACGTCACTGTTACAATATGTGGACATCCTACTTGTGTCAGGACGAAAGAGAGATGACGTGAGCTTGGCCACCAATAGGCTGTTAAATTTCCAAGGGCAACAAGGTTTAAGAGTATCTAGGAATAAATTGCAATATGTAGAGAAGGTAGTGAAATATTTAGGGCACCTTGTTAGTGAGGGTACTAGGCGAATTAACCCTGAGAGAATTAAAGGAATAGTAGAACTACCCCTCCCAACCACTAAACAAGAATTACGGACGTTCTTGGAGCTAGTGGGCTATTGTAGATTATGGATAGAAGCATATGCCCAGAAAACGAAGCGGTTAAAATATAAATTGACAGAATCTGAAAGACTACACTGGACAGAAGAGGAAAAGGAAGGGTTACATGAGTTAAAGCTCTGGTGCTGGCCCTTCCTTCCCACGAGAAACCATTTCACCTTTTTGTGACAGTAAATGATGGAGCAGCCTTAGGAGTGTTAACCCAGAAGGGAGGGGGAAGGAGGCAGCCCATAGCCTTCCTGTCCAAGATCTTGGATCCTGTCTCGAGAGGATGGCCTGAATGTATACAGGAGAAAGTGAGGACTGCAGATGCTGGAGATCAGAGCTTAAAAATGTGTTGCTGGAAAAGCACAGCAGGTCAGGCAGCATCCAAGGAACAGGAGAATAGATGTTTCAGGCATGAGCCCTGCTCAGCCTGCTCCTGCCCCACCGAACTCCTCTCTGCATACCTCGACACAGTCCTGTCCCCCTTAGTCCAAGAACTCCCCACCTACGTTCGGGACACCACCCACGCCCTCTACCTCCTCCATGATTTTCGCTTCCCCGGTCCCCAACGCCTTATCTTCACCATGGACATCCAGTCCCTGTACACCTCCATCCCCCATCACGAAGGACTCAAAGCCCTCCGCTTCTTCCTTTCCCACCGTACCAACCAGTACCCTTCCACTGACACCCTCCTTCGACTGACTGAACTGGTCCTCACCCTGAACAACTTCTCTTTCCAATCCTCCCACTTCCTCCAAACCAAAGGAGTAGCCATGGGCACCCGCATCGGCCCCAGCTATGCCTATCTCTTCGTAGGATATGTGGAACAGTCCATCTTCCGCAGCTACACTGGCACCACCCCCAACCTTTTCCTCCGCTACATCGATGACTGTATCGGCGCTGCCTCGTGCTCCCACGGAGGAGGTTGAACAGTTTATCCACTTTACCAACACCTTCCACCCCGACCTCAAATTTACCTGGACCGTCTCAGACTCCTCCCTCCCCTTCCTAGACCTTTCCATTACTATCTCGGGCGATGAATCAACATGGACATTTACTATAAACCGACCGACTCCCACAGCTACCTAGACTACACCTCCTCCCACCCTGCCCCTTGTAAAAACGCCATCCCATATTCCCAAGTCCTTAGTCTCCGCTGCATCTGCTCCCAGGAGGGTCAGTTCAAATACTGTACAACCCAGATGGCCTCCTTCTTCAAAGACTGCAATTTCCCCCCAGATGTGATCGACGATGCTCTCCACCACATCTCCTCCACTTCCCGCTCCTCCGCCCTTGAGCCCTGCCCCTCCAATCACCACCAGGACAGAACCCCACTGGTCCTTACCTACCACCCCACCAACCTCCATATACATCGTATCATCCGTCGTCATTTCCGCCACCTCCAAACGGACCCCACCACCAGGGATATATTTCCCTCCCCTCCTCAATCAGCATTCTGTAAAGACCACTCCCTCCGTGACTCCCTAGTCAGGTCCACACCCCGACCAACCCAACCTCCACTCTCGGCACCTTCTCCTGCAACTGCAAGGAGTGCAAAACTTGCGCTCACACCTCCCCGCTTACTTCCCTCCAAGGCCCCAAGGGATCCTTCCATATCCGCCACAAATTCACTGCACCTCCACACACATCATTTACTGCATCCGCTGCACCCGATGTGGCCTCCTCTATATTGGGGAGACAGGCCGCCTACTTGCGCAACGTTTCAGAGAACGTCTCTGGGACACGCGGATCAACCAACCCAACCACCCCGTGGCTCAACACTTCAACTCCCCCTCCCACTCCACCAAGGATATGCAGGTCCTTGGAATCGATCGCCAAACCATAGCAACACGACAACTGCAGGAAGAGCGCCTTATCTTCCGCCTAGGGACCCTCCAACCACAAGGGATGAACTCAGATTTCTCCAGTTTCCTCATTTCCCCTCCCCCCACCTTGTCTCAGTCAAATCCCTCGAACTCAGCACTGCCTTCCTAACCTGCAATCTTCTACCTGACCTCTCCGCCCCCACCCCCACTCCAGCCTATCACCCTCACCTGGACCTCCTTCCACCTATCGCATTTCCAACGCCCCTCCCCCAAGTCCCTCCTCCCTACCTTTTATCTTAGCCTGCTGGACACACTTTCCTCATTCCTGAAGAAGGGCTCATGCCCGAAACTTCGATTCTCCTGTTTGTTGGATGCTGCCTGACCTGCTGCGCTTTTCCAGCAACACATTTTTAAGCTCTGAATGTATACAGGCAGTGGCAGCCACTGCCATACTGGTAGAGGACAGCCGTAAACTTACTTTTGGAGGGGCGCTAGTTGTTAGTACCCGCCATCAAGTCAGAACTGTGCTAAACCAAAAGGCAGGGAGATAGTTGACAGACTCTCGAATCTTGAAATACGAAGCCATCCTGATAGAGAGAGATGACCTCGTGTTAGCAACAGATACCTGTCTAAACCCAGCTACCTTCCTATGGACAAACGAGAATTAGAACATGACTGTTTAGATATCATTGAGTATCAGACCAAGGTTAGACCAGGTCTAAGAGATATTCCCTTGCATGATGGGGACAGACTGTTTATAGACTGGTCATCAAGAGTGGTACAAGGAAAAAAGTGGATGGTAACAACCAAACAGTTGAGGCTGACTGGTTGCCTAACACATGGTCAGCCCAAACTTGAGTTGTATGCATTAAACCAAGCTTTAAAACAACTAGAAAATCAGGATGGGACAATTTACACCGACACGAAGCAATGCCTATGGTGTGGTCCATACCTTCAGAAAAATATGGCAAGAACGTGGACTAATCGATAGCCGGGGAAAGGAATTAGTACACGAAGAATTACTAGGACAAGTGTTGAAAAGTTTGGAATTACCACGAGAAATAGCAATAGTTCATGTACCGGGGCACCAAAAGGGGGAACACTCGAGAAGCAAGAGGAAATAGGCTTGCAGACGAAGCAGCCATAGAGGCAGCTATGAACCTTACAGTAACAAATATACGGGTTCTCACACCCCTAGTGGAGTCTCCTTCCGTGAACCCCGTGTACATGAAGGAAGAGGAAAAAGAATTCCAGGAGATAGGAGCCACTAAGACAAGTGAAGGAAGATGGATTCTCCCGGATGGGATGGAAATATTGAGTAAATCAGTCCTGAGAAACATTCTAAATACCCTGCACCAAGGCAGTCATTGGGGCTCTCAAGCTCCGTGTGACAGTGTTATGGAAGTACGGATGTAAAGGGATATGCACATTAGCCAAGCAGGTATGCTCAGGATGCCCGATTTGCCAAAAGATTAATAAAAAGGTAACAAGAGGAGGGCAAAAAGGTGCAAGGAATCCCAGGGTAAGACCTTTTCAGAGCATACAGGTTGACGATACAGAATTACAGTCCTGGTAGGGAAACAAAAGTACTTATTAGTCATAGTAGACCACTTAACCGGGATGGAAGCTTTCCCAATGTCTTCAGCTACCTCAAAAGGAGTAGTGAAAACACTCCTGAACATATCATCCCACGATATAGAATAGTGGAAACTATAGATTCAGACCAAGGTACCCACTTTACTTCTAAGATTTTACAAGGGTAATACCAGGATTAGAAATTTTATAGGAATTCCATACTCCTTGGCACCCACCCTCCTCTGGACGGGTGGAAAGAATGAATCAAACCTTAAAGAAGCAATTATCAAAGTTAGTCCTAGAGACTCGATTACCATGGACTAAATGCTTACCTATTGCACTATTACGCATTCGGACAGCCCCAAGGCGTGATATCGGACTTTCTCCTTATGAAATGATGTTTGGGCTGCCATTCCTGGGAGGGAAGGGAGAGGTATCCACGGCTGAGTTTAATGACAAGTTTTTGAAAAACCATATTGTGGCGGTGCAGGCTCGAAGGGCTGAATGGCCTACTCCCGCACCTATTGTCTATTGTCACTTGCCTCTTCATTATCTGTTCTTAGGAATAAAGGCCTTTTGGTACAGACACCGCCACTCGAGTTTGCAGTACATCAGATACGACCAGGTAATTGGGTCCTGATAAAGACCTGGAAGGATACCGAGCTGGGAGGGACCATTCTTAACTCTCCTGACTACCGAAACAGCCGTCCAAACTACAGAAAAAGGGTGGAGTCATTACACTCGTGTTAAGGGCCCCGTGGACGCTCCTTCCCCTTCGGCAGAGTGGCAAACTCATCCTACAGACAACCCTCTGAAAGTCAAGCTGAGCACGAAGACTGGACTGAAATAAGAGACTTTTAATAGTTGCTGCCATTGATTTTAAAATTTGCTGCCACTGATTGCAAGGGTTGCATGGACTCACTTCTCCCAGATGACTACAAAAGGGGGAAAGATAGGCAGGAAGGTGGACAGAGGTAAGAGATGGGTGGGTATTGGTATAGTGTTGGAATGATAGTCATACTGAGAGTTCAAGGAGATGGGAAAAATCATTTTACTTCCCGATGCCAACATTATGCTGAACAAAAGGGACTTACTGACTGTTGGGTCTGTGCAGAGATCCCTCACCATGGCGAATTGGGGATCCCCATCTCGGTAATACCACTTACCACAGATGAGGAAAAGGGCTCTGGACAGGATGAGCCAGCTGACCATGGCACCATGGTGCAGAAGGCCATTCAAGAGGGGGGAGCAAAAAGACAAGTAGTTGTTATAAGGGATTCTATAATTAGGGGGACAGATAGCATCCTATGCAAGCCAGATCGGGAGTCTCGCATGGTGTGTTGCCTGCCCAGTGCCAGGGTGCGGGATATCTCCGACTGGCTTGAAAGGATATTGGAGCGGGAGGGGGAGGATCCAGTTGTTGTGGCCCACGTTGGGATTAACATAGGCAAAGCTAGGGTGGAGGACCTGTTTGGGGATTATCAAGCACTAGGAAGGAAATTAAGTACAGGTCCTCAAGGGTCATAATCTCCGGATTACTGCCCGAGTCACGTGCCAATTGGCATAAGGGATAAGAAAATTAAGGAAGTAAACACGTGGCTAAGGGATTGGTGTGGGAAAGAGGGGCATTGGCATCAGTTTTGGAACCGGGGGGAGGGGGGGAAATCTTTACCGTTAGGACGGTCTCCACCTGAACCGTTCCGGTACCAATGTTCTAGGAGAGGATCAAATATGAAGGTAGGCTAGCCAGTAATATTAGAAATGATAGTAAAAGTTTCTTTCAATACATAAGAAACAAATGACAGACAAAAGTAGACATTGGGCCACTTCAAACTGATGCTGGAAGGCTAGTGATGGGAGATAAGGAAATAGCTGGAGAACTTAATAAGTACTTTGCGTCAAGTCTTCGCAGTGGAAGACATGAGTAATATCCCAACAATTAAAGGGAGTCAGGGGGCTGAGTCGAGTATGGTTACCATTACAAAAGAGATAGTGCTAGAAAAGCTAAAAAGGTCTTAAAATTGACAAATCTCCTGGCCCCGATGGGCTACATCTTAGAGTTCTGAGGGAGGTGGCTGAAGAAATAGCAGAGGCGTTGGTTGAGATCTTTCAAAAGTCACTAGAGTCAGGGAAAGTCCCGGATGATTGGAAGACCGCTGTTGTAACCCCCTTATTCAAGAATGGATCAAGACAAAAGATGGAAAATTATAGGCCAATTAGCCTAACCTCGGTTGTTGGTAAAATTCTAGAATCCATCATTAAGGATGAGGTTTCTAAATTCTTGGAAGAGCAGGGTCGGATTAGGACAAGTCAACATGGATTTAGTAAGGGGAGGTCGTGCCTGACAAACCTGTTAGAATTCTTTGAAGAGGTGACAAGTAGGTTAGACCGGGGAAACCCAGAGGATGTGGTCTATCTAGAACTTCCAAAAGGCCTTTGATAAGGTGCCACACTGGAGGCTGCTGAGTAAGGTGAGGGCCCATGGTGTTCGAGGTGAGCTACTGGCATGGATTGAGGATTGGAAGTCTGACAGAAGGCAGAGAGTTGGGATAAGAGGTTCTTTTTCGGAATGACAGCCGGTGACAAGCGGTGTCCCACAGGGTTCAGTGTTTGGGCCGCAGCTGTTCCCATTATATATTAATGATGATCTGGATGAAGGGACTGGGGGCACTCTAGTGAAGTTTGCCGATGATACGAAGTTAGGTGGACAGGCAGGTAGTACTGAGGAAGTGGGGAGGCTGCAGAAAGATCTCGACAGTTTGGGAGAGTGGTCCAGGAAATGGCTGATGAAGTTCAATGTGAGCAAATGCGAGGTCTTGCACTTTGGAGAAAAGAATACAAGCATGGACTACTTTCTAAATGGTGAGAAGATTCATAAAGCCAAAGCACAAAGGGATCTGGAGTGCTAGTCGAGGATTCTCTAAAGGTAAACATGGAGGTTGAATACGTGATTAAGAAAGCGAATGCAATGTTGTCATTTATCTCAAGAGGGTTGGAATATAAAAGCAGCGATATGCTACTGAGACTTTATAAAGCTCTGATTAGGCCCCATTTGGAGTACTGTGTCCAGTTTTGGGCCCCACACCTCAGGAGGGACATACTGACACTGGAGCGTGTCCAGCGGAGATTCACACGGATGATCCCTGGAATGGTAGGTCTAACATACGAGGAACGGCTGAGGATCCTGGGATTGTACTCATTGGAGTTTAGAAGGTTAAGGGGAGATCTAACAGAAACTTACAAGATAATACATGGCTTGGAAAGGATGGACGCTAAGAAATTGTTTCCGTTAGGTGGGGAGACTAGGGCACAGCCTTAAAATTAAAGGGGGTCAATTCAGAACAGAAATGCAGAGACATTTCTTCAGCCAGAGTGTGGTGGGCCTCTGGAATTCATTGCCATGGAGTGCAGTAGAGGCCGGGACTCTAAATGTCTTCAAGGCAGAGATTGATAAATTCTTGATGTCACAAGGAATTAAGGGCTACGGGGAGAATGCGGGTAAGTGGAGTTGAAATGCCCATCAGCCATGATTAAATGGCGGAGTGGACTCGATGGGCCGAATGATTCCTGAAGAAGGGCTTATGCCCGAAACGTCGATTCTCCTGTTCCTTGGATGCTGCCTGACCTGCTGCGCTTTTCCAGCAACACATTTTCAGCTCTGATCTCCAGCATCTGCAGCCCTCACTTTCTCTCGATGGGCCGAATTGCCTTACTTCGACTCCTATGTCTTATGATATTACCATAAGCGAAGTTTATGATGCCCAACAATTTGACTGGGGTTTAAATAATACAAGGTGGAGATCCGAAAGGGATAACTATAGCTTTGAGGGATGGTTCCCTCGACCTGCCCCTAAAACCCTGGGTCCTATTAATGGACTTAGTGTTCATCTGCCAACAGGAACAGTAAACGCCACTTGTTTGTGTAATCAGAATGATACTGCTCCCTTCCAATTAGGAAAATCATCTTGCGTCTACACTAACCGAGCCACGGCCACAAACATTCCCCATTATTAAACGAGACCTATTGGATATGCGGTCCAAGGCATATCCCTATATGCCGGGCGAAAAGTACGTATGGAGTGGCGGTTGCACTGGCAGTAAATGTTGGAACAATCCAGTAAAAACTCAGACATTACCACAGAAACAAAAAAGCTGGAGTGGCGGCTATTACCCCGCTTATATAGTCCCCCACCTCCGAATAGAAAAACATGACACACTGAAAAAGGAAAAGGGAATAAGCTGTAAAATCCGAGAGGTCTCTGAATGGGGCTGTTTCTGATGGACATTATTCCCAAATTACGGCACTGCAAGGGCGGGGAGAGAAATACAGAAACTGGCAGCAGCCCTTCAAAAATTGGTTAATGATACCGCTGACTCATTTAGAGAAACTGAGTTCCAAATAGTGACCATAACCACCGAAATGATGGTCACGAGACTAACAGCTTTACAAGAATCGAATGGCTTTAGACTATATCTTGGCCGAAAAAGGGGGAACCTATGCTTTAATCGGTAAAGAATGCTGCGCTTTCATCCCAGACACCTCTTCCACGGTGGAAGAAAAGGCAGAGATAATAAGGAAAATGATTAAAAGATATAAGAGAAATTGGGGATGAACTTCAGAAAGATAAAGGAACAGTATGGGGATGGGGTGACTGGGGACTGATGGGTTGGGAAAAGTGGTTAGTCAATCTAGCCAGCTATGGATTATTGATATTAGTGGGTCTGGTAGTAGGGTTCAATGTCCTCAGGTGGATAATGAGCAGACTGATGACGTCCCTTGGGGAGGGGACTCAAATACATCATCAGATGCTTTTACAATCAACAGGTGACGTGCAACAGAGGGAAAGTCAAAGAATGCTCCTAGAATTCGAGAGACGAAAGGGGTAACGTGATACAGTGTATAAGATTGTGAATCTCTGCACTTTAGGGTGTAAAGAGGGCAGAAATTGCAAAAACAACAAGTTGTAAAAGAAAAGAAATGGGGGGGAGGGAGTTGTGAGAAATGGGGAAGGGTGTTGTTTTCGCAGATGTAGCAAAAAAGGTAGTGATAATAAGCTTCAGCATAACGCTGACAAACAGGTATAGAGGGCAGCTGCAGGCAAAGATCAGATTAGCAAAGTTCTGGGAAAAACAAGTTTGTGCAGGCAGAAAAGCAGAACAATAGAAAACACTAGCACAGCAAGTGTTAATATAGTTATAAAACGGTTGCAGCTAACGGCCCAAGGAGATAGAAGTAGAATCTAATCAAGATAAGGAGAAGTCACGTAGGGGCAGTCAGGTCACAAGTTAGGCAGAGAACTAGGGTGAGAAAGTGAGGTCTGCAGATGCTGGAGATCAAAGTTGAAACTTTATTGCTGGAACAGCACAGCAGGTCAGGCAGCATCCAGGGAACAGGAGATTCGACGTTTCGGGCACAGGCCCTTCTTCAGGAATGAGAACTAGGGTGATTGGGTAATGTAGGAGAAGGGAGAGGTGACCTCACACAGCTCAGAGGTATAACTGTGTACTTGTTTCAATGCTCATTGCTCATTTGCTTTAGCATTTGACGCCCTTTCTTGCAAGATCGTAAAATAAATTGTCTTGTTTCCAATTTTGGTGGTCTTGGCTAATTTTGTTAAGTTTGTTTCTAACAACTGTTATGTCTAGGACCAGGGGATGAGAGGATAACAACTTGGTTTCCCCCAGTCTTTGCCCTTGAGAGTTTGATAAGGAACGCTATAAGGCAAGCATCTGTACAATGTTCAGTACTTTTAGTGTAATGAGTCAATCCTGCGGGATTTAAAATAAAGATCCTTTCTTTGCTCTTGCTAATAATTGAGTCAAGTCGATTTAATTTCTACGACAGAAGGTAAAGGCAAATAAATCTTGGGAATCTGCTCAGAGAGAGAGTGAAGAAAGCATGCTGTAGATCAACTGGGTGAAAATACAGGCACTAGCAGGGATACTGCTAAGAATCAATGCACAACCGGGTGTAAAGGCTGGATTATTGTATTGATCGGTCTGAGACTCTGTCCTAATCACCATTCTGGGCATCCTGGCTTTGGGACAGGTAGAAGGAGGGTGTTGCAGGGTGATTGGCAGGGGACTAGAACACCTTGGAGGGACGTATCTATTAAGGTTGATATCCCTTCTATTGCTTCTGGTCTTAGGGGGTTCTGGGGGTATTGGAGGCAGTTTTGCCCTGGTATAATCTGGATCTTTATAGGCTCTACGGGGAAGTATCCTAGTTCATGTTCAAGGCCGACCAGAGATCAGGAAAGGGATCTTCCGAGGGGTGGTGTTGGGGTTGATGATGGCAGAGTGAGCCCACTAAGGTGAAAAGACTGGAATAAAATCAGTTAAATTCCCCTTGGTCAGTTGTTGGGGCACGTCAATGACACTGTTTACTGCAGCAGTCAGATCCCAGTGTGCTAGGAATCCCATGGCCTTTGCTTTATAGCCCTTGTTCACAGACAAGGTGGTATGGAGAGAAACCAGACCTGGTTGATGGCAGAGGTGGACAGGAATGTCCACTAACAGGACTGATTCTTCCTTACATTCAATGTGCCCATTATGGTAATGGTGACAGTGGATCCCAGGAAGGGAACAAAGGTGGCTGCTAGCTCAGTGGAATCATAGCAAAGACTTACATGGATCAGGGGCATGCAGGGGTAGAGTAAAATCCTCTGGCCTCAAATTGACATCCCACCACTAGGGGGCACAACTGATCCAAAATTGTCTCAGTGATATTACTTTTTTTAGATTAGATTCGATTCCCTAAAGTGTGGAAACAGGCCCTTCGGCCCAACAAGTCCACACCGACCCTCTGAAGAGTAACCCACCCAGACCAAACTCCCTCTGGCTAATGCACCTAACACTATGGACAACATAGTATGGCCAATCCATTTGACCTGCACACCTTTGGATTGCAGGAGGAAACCGGAGTACGCAGAGGAAATCCACACAAACACTGGGAGAACGTGCAAACTCCACACAGTCACCAGATGTTCAAACTGAACCCAGGTCTCTGGCGCTGTGAGGCAGCAGTGCTAACCACTGAGCCACCGTGCCGCCCCAATCGTGGTGTCCTCATCAAGGTAGAGAATCTAGACTCAGGAAATACAACAAATCCCTTCCTGCCAGATTGATCCCTAGTTCACTCGTTTGAGGAAATTGGACAGAACGGGTCTGGGGGCCAAACCGAACAGTTCGTGGTTTCGTCGGGGGTATGGTCTCTCCTGCCCGGTTAGACCACTGGAGGTTCATGAAGGTTGGAGAGAGCCTAAACCCGTGCCAGCACATACAGGAGGTTTCCAGTGTTGAAGCTGTGGCCCCGGTATCAATCAGAAAGGGGATTTCCTTGCCTCAATATTCAAGCAGACTATCAGTTATCCTCAGGGTCCTTCGTCAATCTAGGGTAATTCAGAAGGGAGGGTAGTCAGGCTGAGAAAGGGTTGCTGGTAGAGAAAGGTTGTATCCTGCTTTGGGGGTCTACTTTGCTGCCAATGATTCCTGGCACAATCGAGCTGACTTTGGTGTTGCCAAACAGGGCAGACCACTATGGTTTTGGAAGTGACTTACTGTTGCAGAAAGGGAGCAAAAGGGGCATGGGTGACAGAGGTGCACTTGGCCCATTCGGGTGAGTGGTACACCCATAGCCCCATCTATCACAGAGCCCCTGTGATAGGGCTGACGAGGCGGACGCTGTACAATTTCATATTTGGCCTTAGTTGGTATAGAGTCTTTTATGCTATACCAGTAGCAGATAAGTGCCCTTCTCATGTGTGGGCGGGTGTTGCCCGGCCAACCCAAATTGTTGGTCCTAACAGCGGTGACAACCCCTTCTGGAACACACTGCAACAGGAGGGCAATAAATGGAGATGAGGGATTTCCTGCATTTATGGCATTTGTGGAGCAAAACCCATTCCAGAAATTTGAACCCTCTTCCCCCTGCTTTGGGCTGCACTAATACTTTAGTTATATCCAGCAGTTGTTCTGCCCCCTATGTCTCTCAAAGAAGTTAGTCTGTTGCCCTCTCTAGGTTTTTGATAGAGTTCTGAAAGTGACCGGGGGGTTGGTGAAACTTTCTGAAGTCTGGTTCTGGTCAGGGTGGGGACGGTCAATACTTGCAGGGGGCTGACGATCAGGTTGTGGAGGGGCATCCCAGGGTACTGAAGGAGGTGGCTCTAGAAATTGTGGATGCATTGGTGATTATTTTCCTGAGTTCGATAGATTCAGGATCAGTTCCTGCGGATTGGAGGGTGGCTAATGTTGTACCTCTTTTTAAGAAAGGAGCGAGAGAGAAAGCAGGAAATTATAGACCAGTTAGTCTGACCACAGTGGTGGGAAAGATGCTGGAGTCTATTATAAAGGATGTAATTACGACACATCTGGATAGCAGTAACAGGGTAGGTCAGAGTCAGCATGGATTTTTCGATGAGATTACATTTTTTTTTCACAGCAGATAGCGGCGCGAGCTGGGCGGAAGTGAGGTTGGAGCGCAGAGCTGGTCAGGAAGGTAAGTGATTGATATTTGAGTGGGTGTGTTCTAGACCACAGGCCCTATATAGTAGGGCCTCCCTTCCATCCTCCTCCTCTAACCTAATTTTAAAGTCCACAGGTAAGCTACTCAGTGTTCTTGTTTTCGGAGACGAGGTGTAGAGTAATGGTAGCGCAGGCAGTGGAATGTTCCTCCTGCAGGATGTTCGAGGTAGGGGTGACCACCGATACTCCTGCCGACTTCATCTGCAGGAAATGCAGTCAGATCCTGCTCCTCACAGACTGCGTTAGGGAACTGGAGTTGGATGAACTGAGGATTATTTGAGGCTGAGAGGGTGATAGATAGAAGCTACAGGGACGTAGCTACGCCAGAGAACAGAGGTAGCTGGGTAACAGTTAGAGGTGGGAAGGGGAGGAAGCAGGCAGTGCAGGGATCCCCTGTGGTCGTTCCCCTAAACAATAAGTATACCGCTTTGGATACTGTTGGGGTAGCAGGGGTAAGCTGCAGTGACCGGGTCTGTGGCGTGAGGTCTGGCTCTGAGACTCAGAAGGGAAAGGGGGAGAGGAGGAGAGCGCTAGTTATAGGGGACTCTCTAGTTAGAGGGACGGACAGGCGGTTCTGTGGGCATGGGCGAGACTCTCGGATGGTTTGTTGCCTCCCGGGTGCCAGGGTCCGAGACGTCTCGGAACGTGTCTTCAGAATCCTTAAGGGGGAGGGTGTGCAGCCAGAAGTCGTGGTGCATGTTGGCACCAACGACATAGGCAGGAAGAGGGGTGGGGAGGTCATTCAAGAGCTCAGGGAGTTAGGCTGGAAGCTAAAAGCTAGGACAGACAGAGTCGTCATCTCTGGGTTGTTGCCGGTGCCACTTGACAGTGAGGCAAGGAATAGGGAGAGAGTGCAGTTGAACACGTGGCTGCAAGGATGGTGTAGGAGGGGGGGCTTGGACTGCATTCTGGGGAAGGTGGGACCTGTACAAGAAGGACAGGTTGCACCTGAACCAGAAGGGCACCAATATCCTGGGGGGTAGGTTTGCGAGCACTCTTCGGGGGGGTTTAAACTAATTTGGCAGGGGGATGGGATCCGGACTGGTAGTCCAGCAAGTAGGCTAGCTGTTTGTCAGGATGTCCAAGAATGTAGGGAGGCTGTGAAGAAGGTAGCACAGACAGGGAATACTTGCGGACACAGAGATGGGCTCAAGAGTGTACACTTCAACGCAAGGAGTATCAGAAATAAGGTGGGTGAACTTAAGGCATGGATCGGTACCTGGGACTACGATGTTGTGGCCATCACGGAAACGTGGATAGAAGAGGGACAGGATTGGTTGTTGGAGGTTCCTGGTTACAGATGTTTCAGTAAGATTAGGGAGGGTGGTAAAAAAGGAGGGGGATGGCATTGCTAATTAGAAATGGTATAACGGCTGCAGAAAGGCAGTTCGAGGGGGATCTGCCTTTGGAGGTAGTATGGGCTGAAATAGGAAAGGTGCAGTCACCTTGTTGGGTGTTTACTATAGGCCCCCCAATAGCAGGAGAGATGTGGAGAAACAGATTGGGAAACAGATTTTGGAAAGGTGCAGAAGCACAAGGTAGTAGTCATGGGCGATTTCAACTTCCCAAATATTGATTGGAAGCTCTTTAGATGAAGTAGATTGGATGGGGCGGTGTTTGCGCAGTGTGTCCAGGAAGCTTTTCTAACTCAGTATGTAGATTGTCCGACCAGAGAGGAGGCCATATTGGATTTGGTACTCGGTAATGAACCAGGACAAGTGATGGGCTTGTTAGTGGGTGAACATTTTGGTGATGGTGACCACAATTCTGTGACTTTCACCTTGGTTATGGAGAGAGATAGGTGCGTGCAACAGGGTAGGTTTTACAATTGGGGGAAGGGTAATTACGATGCTGTAAGACAGATCTGAGGAGCATAAGTTGGGAGCATAGGCTGTCAGGGAAGGATGTCGTGGAAATGTGGAACTTTTTCAAGGAACAGATACGACGTGTCCTTGATATGTATGTACCTGTCAGGCAGGAAAGAAATGGTCGTGTGAGGGAACCTTGGTTGACAAGGGAGGTTGAATGTCTCGTAAAGAGGAAGAAGGAGGCTTACATAAGGTTGAGGAAACAAAGTTCAGACAGAGCAGTGGAGGGATACAGGATAGCCAGAAGGGACCTGAAGAAAGGGATTAGGAGAGCTAAGAGAGGGCATGAAAAGTCTTTGGCGGATAGGATCAAGGATAACCCAAAGGCATTTTATGCGTATGTGAGAAACATGAGAGTGACGAGAACGAGGGTAGGTGCGATCAAGGACAGTAGTGGGAGACTGTGTATTGAGTCGGAAGAGATAGGAGAGGTCTTGAATGAGTACTTTTCTTCAGTATTTACGAACGAGAGGGACCGTATTGTTGAAGAGGAGAGTGTGAAACGGACTGGTAAGCTAGAGGAGATACTTGTTAGGAAGGAAGATGTGTTGGACATTTTGAACAACTTGAGGATAGACAAGTCCCCCGGGCCTGATGGGATATATCCTAGGATTATGTGGGAAGCAAGAGAGGAAATTGCAGTACCGTTGGCAATGATGATCTTTTCGTCTTCACTGTCAACGGGGGTGGTACCAGGGGACTGGAGAGTGGCGAATGTTGTGCCCCTGTTCAAAAAAGGGAATAGGGATAACCCCAGGAATTACAAGCCAGTTAGTCTTACTTCGGTGGTAGGCAAAGTAATGGAAAGGGTACTGAGGGATAGGATTTATGAGTATCTGGATAGACACTGCTTGATTAGGGATAGCCAGCACGGATTTGTGAAGGGTAGGTCTTGCCTTACAAGTCTTATTGAATTCTTTGAGGAGGTGACCAAGCATGTGGATGAGGGTAGAGCAGTGGATGTAGTATACATGGATTTTAGTAAGGCATTTGATAAGGTTTCCCATGGTAGGCTTATGCGGAAAGTCAGGAGGCATAGGATAGAGGGAAATTTGACCAATTGGATAGAAAACTGGCTAACCGGTCGAAATCAGAGAGTGGTGGTAGATGGCAAATATTCAGCCTGGAGGCCAGTTACAAGTGGAGTTCCGCAGGGATCAGTTCTGGGTCCTCTGCTGTTTGTAATTTTTATTAATGACTTGGAAGAGAGAGTCGAAGGGTGGGTCAGTAAATTTGCAGATGATACGAAGATTGGTGGAGTTGTGGATAGTGAGGAGGGCTGTTGTCGGCTGCAAAGAGACTGAGATATGATGCAGAGCTGGGCTGAGGAGTGGCAGATGGAGTTCAACCCTGCCAAGTGTGAGGTTGTCCATTTTGGAAAGACAAATAAGAATGCGGAATACAGGGTTAATGGTAGGGTTCTTAGTGAGGTGGAGGAACAGAGGGATCTTGGGGTCTATGTTCATAGATCTTTGAAAGTTGCCACTCAGGTGGATAGAGCTTGTAAGAAGGCCTATGGTGTATTAGCGTTCATTAGCAGAGGGATTGAATTCAAGAGTCGTGAAGTGATGTTGCAACTGTACAGGACTTTGGTTAGGCCACATTTGGAGTACTGTGTGCAGTTCTGGTCGCCTCACTTTAGGAAAGATGTGGAAGCTTTGGAGAGGGTGCAGAGAAGATTTACCAGGATGTTGCCTGGAATGGAGAATAGGTCGTACGAGGATAGGTTGAGAGTGCTAGGCCTTTTCTCATTGGAATGGCGAAGGATGAGGGGTGACTTGATAGAGGTTTATAAGATGATCAGAGGAATAGATAGAGTAGACAGTCAGAAACTTTTTCCCCGGGTGCAACAGAGTGTTACAAGGGGACATAAATTTAAGGTGAAGGGTGGAAGGTATAGGGGAGATGTCAGGGGTGGATTCTTTACCCAGAGAGTGGTGGGGGCATGGAATGCGCTGCCTGTGGGAGTGGTAGAGTCAGAATCTTTGGTGACCTTTAAGCGGCAATTGGATAGGTACATGGATGGGTGCTTAAGCTAGGACAAATGTTCGGCACAACATCGTGGGCCGAGGGCCCGTTCTGTGCTATATTGTTCTATGTTCTATGTTCTATTACCGTGTGGAAACAGGCCCTTTGGCCCAACAAGTCCACACCGACCCGCCGAAGCGCAACCCACCCATACCCCTACATTTACCCCTTACCTAACACTACGGGCAATTTAGCATGGTCAATTCACCTGACCTGCACATCTTCGGACTGTGGGAGGAAACCTGAGCACCCGGAAGAAACCCACACAGATACGGGGAGAACGTGCAAACTCCACACAGTCAGTCGCCTGAGGTGGGAAGTGAACCCGGGTCTCTAGCGCTGTGAGGCAACATTGCTAACCACTGTGCCACCGTGCCGCCCACATTTATGAAGGGGAAATCATGCTTGACTAATCTTCTGGAACTTTTTGAGGATATAACTCTGAAGATGGACAAGGGAGATCCAGTGGATGTTGTGTACCTGGACTTTCAGAAAGCCTTTGAGAAAGTCCCACATAGGAGGTTAGTGAGCAAATTAGGGCACATGGTATTGGGGGCAAAGTACTGACTTGGATTGAAAATTGGTTGGCTGACAGGAAACAAAGAGTAGTGATAAGCGGCTCCCTTTTGGAATGGCAGGCTGTGACCTTTGGGGTACCGCAGGGATCAGTGCTGGGACTGCAGCTTTTTACAATATATATTAATAATATAGAAGATGGTATTAATAGTAATATTAGCAAATTTGCTGATGATACAAAGCTGGGTGGCAGGGTGAAATGTGAGGAGGATGTTCGGAGATTACAGGGTGACCTGGACAGGTTAGGTGAGTGGACAGATGCATGGCAGATGCAGTTTAATGTGGATAAATGTGTGGTTATCCACTTTGGTGGCAAGAACAGGAAGGCAGATTACTACCTAAATGGAGTCAAGTTAGGTAAAGGGGCAGTGCACAGAGATCTGGGTGTTCTTGTACACCAGTCAATGAAGAGAAAGTGAGGACAAGATGATTAGGGGGTTAGATAGGGTTGACAGTGTGAGCCTTTTCCCGCGTATGGAGTCGGGTATTACAAGGGGGCATAGCTTTAAATTAAGGGGGGGTAGATATAGGACTGAAGTTAGGGGTAGGTTCTTCACTCAGCGAGTCGTAAGTTCATGGAATGCCCTGCCAGTAGCAGTGGTGGACTCTCCCTCTTTATGGGCATTTAAGCGGGCATTGGATAGGTATATGGAGGATAGTGGGTTAGTATAGGTTAGGTGGGCTTGGATCGGCGCAACATCGAGGGCCAAAGGGCCTGTACTGCGCTGTATTCTTCTATGTTCTATGTTCTAGGACTGGAGATGCTGGAGATCAGAGCTGAAAATGTGTTGCTGGAAAAGTGCAGCAGGTCACGCAGCATCCAAGGAACAGGTGAATCGACGTTTCGGGCATAAGCCCTTCTTCAGGAATGAGGAAAGTGTGTCCAGCAGGCTAAGATAAAAGGTAGAGAGGGACTTGGGGGAGGGGCGTTGGAATTGCGATAGGTGGAGGGAGGTCCAGGTGAGGGTGATAGACCGGAGTGGGGTGGGGGCGGAGAGGTCAAGAAGAAGATTGCAGGTTAGTAAGGCGATGCTGAGTTCGAGGGATTAGACTGAGACAAGGTGGTGGGAAGGGAAATGAGGAAACTGGAGAAATCTGAGTTCATCCCTTGTGGTTGGAGGGTTCCCAGGCAGAAGATGAGGCGCTCTTCCTCCAGGCAGGTATAGCTGGGGCCCATGCGGGTGCCCATGGCTATTCCTTTGGTTTGGAGGAAGTGGGAGGATTGGAAAGAGAAGTTGTTCAGGGTGAGGACCAGTTCAGTCAGTCGAAGGAGGGTGTCGGTGGAAGGGTACTGCCTCTTCGTAGGGTATGTGGAACAGTCCATCTTCCGCAGCTACACTGGCACCACCCCCCAACTTTTCCTCCGCTACATCGATGACTGTATCGGCGCTACCTTGTGCTCCCACGAGGAGGTTGAACAGTTCATCCACTTTACCAACACCTTCCACCCCGACCGCAAATTCACCTGGACGGTCTCAGACTCCTCCCTCCCCTTCCTAGACCTTTCCATTTCTATCTCAGGTGACCGAATCGACACAAACATTTACTATAAACAGACCGACTCCCACAGCTACCTAGACTACACCTCCTCCCACCCTGCCCCCTGTAAAAACGCTATCCCATATTCCCAATTCCTTCGTCTCCGCCGCATCTGCTCCCAGGTGGACCAGTTCCAAAACCATACAACCCAGATGGCCTCCTTCTTTAAGGACCGCAATTTCCCGCCAGACATAGTCGACAATGCCCTCCACCGCATCTCTTCCACTTCCCGCTCCTCCGCCCTTGAGCCCCGCCCCTCCAACCGCCACCAGGACAGAACCCCACTGGTCCTCACCTACCACCCCACCAACCTCCATGTACAACGTATCATCCGCCGTCATTTCCGCCACCTCCAAACGGACCCCACCACCAGGGATATATTTCCCTCCCCTCCCCTATCAGCGTTCTGAAAAGACCACTCCCTCCGTGACTCCCTAGTCAGGTCCACACCCCCCACCAACCCAACTTCCACTCCCGGCACCTTCCCCTGCAACCGCAAGAAATGCAAAACTTGCGCCCACACCTCCCCCCTTACTTCCCTCCAAGGCCTCAAGGGACACTTCCATATCCGCCACAAATTCACCTGCACCTCCACACACATCATATATTGCATCCACTGCACCCGATGTGGCCTCCTCTATATTGGGGAGACAGGCCGCCTACTTGCGGAACGTTTCAAAGAACACCTCTGGGACACCCGGACCAACCAACCCAACCACCCCGTGGCTGAACACTTTAACTCCCCCTCCCACTCCACCAAGGACATGCAGGTCCTTGGAGTCCTCCATCGCCAGACCATGGCAACATGACGGTTGGAGGAAGAGCGCCTCATCTTCTGCCTGGGAACCCTCCAACCACAAGGGATGAACTCAGATTTCTCCAGTTTCCTCATTTCCCCTCCCCCCACCTTGTCTCAGTCAAATCCCTCGAACTCAGCACCGCCTTCCTAACCTGCAATCTTCTTCTTGACCTCTCCGCCCCCACCCCACTCCAGCCTATCACCCTCACCTTGACCTCCCTCCCCCTATCGCATTTCCAACGCCCCTCCCCCAAGTCCCTCCTCCCTACCTTTTATCTTAGCCTGCTGGACATATTTTCCTCATTCCTGAAGAAGGGCTTATGCTCAAAACGTCGATTCTCCTGCTCCTTGGATGCTGCCTGACCTGCTGCGCTTTTCCAGCAACACATTTTCAGCACCAGTCAATGAAGGCAAGCATGCAGGTACAGCAGGTAGTGAAGAAAGCTAATAGCATGCTAGCCTTCATAACAAGAGGGATTGAGTATAGAAGCAAAGAGGTTCTTCTGCAGCTGTACAGGGCCCTGGTGAGACCGCACCTGGAATATTGTGTGCAGTTCTGGTCTCCAAATTTGAGGAAAGACATTCTGGCTATTGAGGGAGTGCAGCGTAGGTTCATGAGGTCAATTCCTGGAATGGCAGGACTACCTTATGCTGAAAGACTGCAGCGACTGGGCTTGTATACCCTTGAGTTTAGAAGACTGAGAGGGGACCTGATTATTAAAGGATTTGACACTCTGGAGGCAGGAAACATGTTTCCGCTGATGGGTGAGTGCTGAACCAGAGGACACAGCTTAAAAATAAGGGGTAAGCCATTTAGGACAGAGATGAGGAGAAACTTCTTCACCCAGAGAGTGGTGGGTGTGTGGAATGCTCTGCCCCAGAGGGCAGTGGAGGCCCAGTCTCTCGATTTGTTTCAGAAAGAGTTGGATAGAGCTCTCAAGGATAGTGGAATCAAGGGTTATGGAGATAAGGCAGGAACAGGATACTGATTGAGGTTGATCAGCCATGATCATAATGAATGGTGGTGCTGGCTCGAAGGGCAGAATGGCCTACTCCTACACCTATTGTCTATTGACTGTTAGAGGATAGGGTGATGGCAATGGCAATACCTCAACGCCAACGGTCTTTTTGCCGCAGAGAGCGGCGGGAGCTGGGCGGAAGTGAAGTCGGAGCGCAAAGCCAGTCGGGAAGGTAAGTAATTGTTATTTGAGTGGAGAAGGAACCAGAGACACTACACGTGTATTGTCTCCCACCCTCCCTCCTCCTCTAATCTAAAAAAAAAGGTAAGCTACTTGGTGTTCTTGTTTTGGAGACTAAGTGTAGAGTAATGGCAGCGCAGTCAGTGGAATGTTCCTCCTGCAGGATGTTTGAGGTAGGGGTGACCACTGATGCTCCTGCCGACTTCATCTGCAGGAAGTGCAGCCAGCTCCAGCTCCTCACAGACCGCGTTAGGGAACTGGAGCTGGATGAACTGAGAATTATTCAAGAGGCTGAGAGGGTGATAGATGGAAGCAACAGGGACATAGTTACGCCAGAGAACAGAGGTAGCTGGGTAACAGTTAGAGGTGGGAAAGGGAGGAAGCAGGCAATGCAGAGATCCCCTGTGGTCGTTCCCCTCAACAATAAGTATACCGCTTTGGATACTGTTGGGGGGGGGGGGAAATGGCCTCGCAGTGGTAAGCTGCAGTGACCGGGTCTCTGACACGAGGTCTGGCTCGGAGGCTCAGAAGGGAAAGGGGGAGAGGAAGAGAGCGCTAGTTATAGGAGACTAATAGTTAGAGGGACAGACAGGCGGTTCTGTGGACATGGGCGAGACTCTCGGTTGGTTTGTTGCCTCCTGGGTGCCAGAGTCCGAGACGTCTCGGACCGTGTCTTCAGAATCCTTAAGGGGGAGGGTGTGCAGCCAGAAGTCGTGGTGCACATTGGCACCAACGACATAGGTAGGAAGAGGGGTGGGGAGGTCATTCAGGAGCTCAGGGAATTAGGCTGGAAGCTAAAAGCTAGGACGGACAGAGTCATCATCACTGGGTTGTTGCCGGTGCCTCGTGACAGTGAGGCAAGGAATAGGGAGAGAGTGCAGTTGAACACGTGGCTGCAAGGATGGTGTAGGAGGGAGGGTTTCAGGTATTTGGACAATTGGACTGCATTCTGGGGAAGGTGGGACCTGTACAAGCAGGACGGGTTGCACCTGAACCAGAAGGGCACCAATATCCTGGGAGGTAGGTTTGCTAGCACTCTTCGGGGGGGTTTAAACTAATTTGGCAGGGGGATGGGATCCAGACTTGTAGTCCAGCAAGTAGGTTAGCTGTTTTTCAGGATGTCCAAGAATGTAGGGAGGCTGTGGAGAAGGTAGCACTGACAGGGAATATGCGGACACAGAGATGGGTTCAAGTGTGTATACTTCAACGCAAGGAGTATCAGAAATAAGGTGGATGAACTTAAGGCATGGATCGGTACTTGGGACTATGATGTTGTGGCCATCACGGAAACGTGGATAGAAGGGGGACAGGTATGGTTGTTGGAGGTTCCTGGTTACAGATGTTTCAGTAAGATTAGGGAGGTTGGTAAATAAGGAGGGGGTGTGGCGTTGCTAATTAGAAATGGTATAATGGCTGCAGAAAGGCAGTTCGAGGGGGATCTGCCTTTGGAGGTAGTATGGGTTGAAGTCAGAAATAGGAAAGGAGCAGTCACCTTGTTAGGTGTTTACTATAGGCCCCCCAATAGCAGCAGAGATGTGGAGAAACAGATTTTGGAAAGGTGCAGAAGGCACAGGGTAGTAGTCATGGGCGATTTCAACTTCCCAAATATTGATTGGAAGGTCTTTAGATCAATTAGATTGGATGGGGCGGTGTTTGTGCAGTGTGTACAGGAAACTTTTCTAACTCAGAATGTAGATTGTCCGATCAGAGGGGAGGCCATATTGGATTTGGTACTCGGTAACGAACCAGGACAAGTGATGGGCTTGTTAGTGGGTGAGCATTTTGGTGATGGTGACCACAATTCTGTGACTTTCACCTTGGTTATGGAGAGAGATAGGTGCGTGCAACAGGGTAGGTTTTACAATTGGGGGAAAGGTAAATACAATGCTGCAAGACAGGATCTGAGGAGCATAAGTTGGGAGCATAGGCTGTCAGGGAAGGATGTCATTGAAATGTGGAACTTTTTCAAGGAACAGATACGACATGTCCTTGATATGTATGTACCTGTCAGGCAGGAAAGAGATGGTCGTGTGAGGGAACCTTTGTTGACAAGGGAGGTTGAATATCTCGTAAAGAGGAAGAAGGAGGCTTACATAAGGTTGAGGAAACAAGGTTCAGAAAGAGCGTTGGAGGGATACAGGATAACCAGGAGGGAGCTGAAGAAAAGGATTAGGAGAGCTAACAGATGGCATGAAAAATCTTTGGCGGGTAGGATCAAGGATAACCCCAAGGCCTTTTATACGTATGTGAGAAACATGAGAATGATGAGAACGAGGGTAGGTCTGATCAAGGACAGTAGTGGGAGACTGTGTATTGAGTCGGAAGAGATAGAGGTCTTGAATGAGTACTTTTCTTCAGTATTTACAAATGAGAGGGACCGTATTGTTGAAGAGGAGAGTATGAAACGGACTGGTAAGCTAGAGGAGATACTTGTTAGGAAGGAAGATGTGTTGGGCATTTTGAAAAACTTGAGGATAGACAAGTCCCCCGGGCCTGACAGGATATATCCTAGGATTATGTGGGAAGCAAGAGAGGAAATTGCAGAGCCGTTGGCAATGATTTTTTCGTCTTCACTGTCAACGGGGGTGGTACCAGGGGACTGGAGAGTGGCGAATGTTGTCCCCCTGTTCAAAAAAGGGAATAGGGATAACCCCGGGAACTACAGGCCAGTTAGTCTTACTTCGGTGGTAGGCAAAGTAATGGAAAGGGTACTGAGGCATAGGATTTATGAGTACTTGGAAAGACACTGCTTGATTAGGGACAGCCAGCACGGATTTGTGAAGGGTAGGTCTTGCCTTACAAGTCTTATTGAATTCTTTGAGGAGGTGATCAAGCATGTGGATAAGGGTAGCGCAACATCAAGGGCCGAAGGGCCTGTTCTGCACCGTATTGTTCTATGTTCTAAGGCAGGGTGATTGAAACAGACAGTAGTTATCCTTTATCATATGTGCTATGTTCCATAGCCTCAAATCCTGGTATTAAAGGACTCTAACCTCCAAATTCCAAGGAGGACTAACCTCCCTTTGAGAACTTATAGTTGAGGACTCTAACCTTCCTGAGACAACTCACTGGTGTACAAGTGCGTAGTTCTCAGATTCCATCACTACAGAGTCCGAGGGGACGACTGAGTGATAGGTTTAGTGAGAGATCAAGGTAAATTTTACCTAGTGGGCCCATCATCTCCTGTTACTGTCTCGCAGACCATCACTTGCTCAAATCTGCCTTGAGGTTCCACATGGAGAAAGTGAGGTCTGCAGATGCTGGAGATCAGAGCTGGAAATGTGTTGCTGGAAAAGCGCAGCAGGTCAGGCAGCATCCAGGGAACAGGAGAATCGACGTTTCGGGCATAAGCCCTTCTTCAGGAATGAGGCCTCATTCCTGAAGAAGGGCTTATGCCCGAAACGTCGATTCTCCTGTTCCCTGGATGCTGCCTGACCTGCTGCGCTTTTCCAGCAACACATTTCCAGCTTTGAGGTTCCACATATATGTTTGAATCCCACTTCATCGCCATATGTTAGGTTCCTTTCTCGAGATTCTTACACGCCAGCTTGTAAACAGCCACAATTTATTTCAGCAAGTACAAGTTTTTTTTGGAGAATCACTTAATACTCTTCACGAGGCTTGCTGAGCCATGTCAAGAGATGTCCTTCGATTAAGGGAATAGTCCTCCCTTTAAAACAGGATTTTACATCACAGTCGAGTCAGTCAGTCAGGTCAGTCATAAATGCAATACACCACCCACTGCCATTCTCCCATAGTCACATGGTATCCTAAAGTCATTTCTGGAAATAATCTAATGTGTGATTAGATTATTCTTCAAGCAGTGCGTGATTAGGTTATTCCTTAAACAACAGTATTTACAGAGTATTATTAAATTGTTGCATCCTGCCTGCAAGGCAGAAAACACACTCCCCTGAAGATCAAATTTCTTAATGTCAGCAGAACAAATTAAGCCTTTAACATCTTAGTGGGGCAAGGTTGGATGTGAACCTCCTGTCTATGGATTTAATCCCAGCTTCTAGATTACTTGCCCAGCTCCAATTAACTAAACTGGGCTGAGTGGGGCATCCCAAGTTTCTGGGACTCAGGGACCTACTGTATCATGGAGGGGCTCTCCCTATGTTCAGGAAATGGCTCATAAGACTAGTATCAAAAAGCATCCAAAATACTCTAAGCACTTCAGAGCAGTGAGAGGCAGGAGCCGGGAGGAGGTGACGTTGGTGCTAGGTGATTGGTCGGGAAGGCCAGTAAGTATATTTAAACTTCTTACCTTCAGGCCAGCGAGGGAGGAGCGAGCAAAGGACTTCTGGGAAGGGTAAGTAGATCAGTTTATATTTGTGTGATTGCATTACCAGAGACACTACTCAGGTAGTGTCTCCCACCCATCCTCCTCCTCCAACCGAAAAAGGAAGGTTGTGGGAGCCAGATTGACAAGGTAACTAGTTTATTTCCTAATCCTTTTTTTTTAGTAGTTACTTCGGGAGTTAGAATAGTGGGAATGGAGTTTAGGGAAGTGGAATGTTCCTCCTGCAGAATGTGGGAGGTAAGGATCACCACTAGTATCCCTGCTGACTACATCTGTGGGAAGTGCACCCAACACCAGCTCTTCGAAAACAGAGTTAGGGAACTGGAGCTGGAGTTGGATGAACTTCGGATCATTCGGGAGGCAGAGGGGTTATTGACAGGACTTAGAGAGGTAGTCACTCCCAGATAAAAGAAAAAGACATATGGGTGACAGTTAGGGGACAGAAAGGGAACCGGCAGGCAGTGCAGGGATCCCCTGTGGCCATTCCCCTCAACAATAAGTATACCATTTTGGATACTGTTGGGGGGGGGGAATGACTTGCCAGGGGAAAGCAGTGAGACACCTGCTGCTCAGAAAGGAAGGGGGAAGAGGAGCAGAGAGAGACTCACGGTTGGTGTACTACCTCCCGGGTGCGTGATGTCTCTGATTGTGTTTTTGGGATCCTTCGAGGGGAGGGAGAGCAGCCCCAAGTCATGGTCCACATTGGCACCAATGACACAGGTCAGAAAAGAGATGGGGACTTGAGGCAGAAATTCAGGGAGCTAGGACGGAAGCTTAGAGCTAGGACAAACAGAGTTGTTTTCTCTGGTTTGCTGCCCGTGCCACGTGCTAGTGAGGTGAGGAATAGGGAGAGAAAGGAGTTGAACATGTGGCTACAGGGATGTGCAGGAGGGAGGGATTCGGGTTTTTGGATAATTGGAGCTCTTTCTGGGGTAGGTGGGACCTCTACAAGCAGGATGGTCTTCATCTAAACCAGAGGGGTACCAATATCCTGGGTGGCAAATTCGATAAAGTTATTAAGGTGGATTTAAACTAATACAGCAGGGGGGTGGGAACCAAAATTGTAGGACAGGTACAGAAGAGGATGAGAGTAGAGAGTTCCCAAATCAAGTATCTGACACTGGCAAGCGAGAACCTGGTTTGAAGTGTGTGTACTTCAACGCGAGGAGCATCTGAAATAAAGTGGGTGAACTGGCAGGGTGGGTTGGTACCTGGGACTTTGATGTTGTGGCCATTACGGAGACATGGATAGAGCAGGGACAGGAATGGCTCTTGCCGGTTCCGGGATTCAGATGTTTCAGGACGAACAGAGAAGATGGTAAAAGAGGGGTAGGTGTGGCATTGTTGATCAGGAACAATATTACAGTTGTAGAAAGGATGTTTGGGGACTCATTAACTGAGGCAGTATGAGCTGAGGTTAGAAACAGGAAAGGAGGAGAAGTCATCACGCTGGGAGTTTTCTATAGTCCTCTGAATAGTTCCAGAGATGTAGATGAAAGGATAGCAAAGATGATTCTCGATAGGAGTGAGAGAGGCAGGGTAGTTGTCATGGGGGCCTTCAACTATCCAAATATTGACTGGGATCACTAAAGTATGTGTACTATAGATGGGTCAGTTTTCGTCCAGTGTCTGGAGGAGGGCTTCCTGACAGTACGTAGACAGGCCTACAAGGGGCGAGGCCACTTCAGACTTAATAACGAGCCTGGCCAGGTGTTAGATTTGGAAGTAGGTGAGCTCTTTGGAGACAGTGAGCACAATTCTGTCAGGTTTACTTTAGTGATGGAAAGGGATAGTGTACTCCACCGAGCAAGAGTTACAGCTGGGGGAAGGGAAATTACGATGCAATTAGGAAAGATTTAGGAAGTGTAGAATGGGGAAGGAAACTGCAGGGGATGAGCACATTAAAAATGTGGAGCTTATTCAAGGAAAAGCTCCTGTTTGTCCTAGATAAATATGTACCCGTCAGGCAGGGAGGAAGATATAGAACGCGTGAGCCGTGGTTTCCTAAGGAAGTGGAATCTTTGAGGAGAAAATGAGGTCTGCAGATGCTGGAGATCAGAGCTGAAAATGTGTTGCTGGAAAAGCGCAGCAGGTCAGGCAGCATCCAGGGAACAGGAGAATCGACGTTTCGGGCATAAGCCCTTCTTCAGAAAGGAAGTGGAATCCCTAGTCAAGAAGAAGAAGGCGGCTTATGTTAGGACAAAATGTGAAAACTCAGTTAGGGCGCTTGAAGGTTACAAGGAAGTCAGGAAAGACCGAAAAAGGAGCTCAGAAGAGCCAGGAGGAGACATGAGAAGTTGTTGGCGGATAGGATCAGGGTTAACCCCAAGGCTTTCCATAGGAATGTCAGGAATAAAAGAATGACAAGAGTTAAATTGGGGCCAATCAAGGATAATAGTGGGAAGTTGTGTGTGGAGTTAGAGGAGATAGGGGAAGCACTAAATATTTTCAACAGTGTTCACTGTAGAAAATGAAAATGTTGGCATCGAAGATAGAGACACTTGCATCAAGACTAGAAGAGATTAGAAATACTAGGTAAAAACAATGACTGCAGATGCTGGAAACCAGATTCTGGATTAGTGGTGCTGGATACTGCAGAGTGTGAAAGTAGACAAATCCCCTGGGCCAGATGTGATCTATCCTCGGATCCTCTGGGAAGCAAGGGAAGAGATTGCCGAGCCTTTGGCATTGATCTTCAAATCATCATTGTCTAAAGGAATAGTGCCCAAGGATAGCAAATGTGGCTCCCTTGTTCAAAAAGGGTAGTAGAGACAACCCTGGTAACTACAGACCAGTGAGTCTCACTTCAGTTGTTGGTAAAGTGTTGGAAAAGGTTATAAGAGATGATTATAAATCCTATCTAGAAAAGAATAATCTGATCAGGGACAGTCAGCACGGTTTTGTGAAGGGTAGGTCGTGCCGAACGAATCTTATTGTTTTTTTTGACAAAGTGACCAAACAGGTAGATGAGAGTAAACCAGTTGATGTGGTGTATATAGATTTCAGCAAGGCGTTCGATAAGGTTCCCCCCAGTAGGCTATTATACAAAATGCGGAGGAATGGGATTGTGGCAGACATAGCGGTTTGGATCAGTAATTGGCTTGCTGAAAGAAAACAGAGGGTTGTAGTTGATGGAACATGTTCATCTTGGTGTACTAGCAGCGTACTGCAAGGGTCGGTGTTGGGTCCACTGCTGTTTGTCATTTTTATAAATGACCTGGATGAGGGCTTAGAAGGGTGGTTTAGTAAATTTGGGGACGACACTAAGGTCGGTGGAGTTGTGGATAGTGACGAAAGATGTAGTAGGTTGCAGAGAGACATAGATAGGATGCAGAGCTGGGCTGAGAGGTGGCAAATGGAGATTAATACGGACAAGTGTGAGGTGATACACTTTGGGCGGAGTAATCGGAATGCAAAGTACTGGGCTAATGGTAAGATTCTTGGGAGCACAGATGAGCAGAGATCTGTGTCCATGTACACAGATCCATGAAAGTTGCTACCCAGATTGACAGGGTTGTTAAGAAGGCATACAGTGTTTTGGCCTTTATTAATAGAGGGATTGAGTTCTGGAACCAGGAGGTTTTGCTGCAGCTGTACAAAGCTCTGGTACGGCCGCACTTGGAGTATTGTGTACAGTTCTGGTCACCGCACTATAGGAAGGATGTGGAAGCTTTGGAAAGAGTGCAGAGGAGATTTACTAGGATGTTGCCTGGTATGGAAGGAATGTCTTACGAGGAAAGGCCAAGGGCCTCGAGGCTGTTCTTATTAGAAAGAAGGTGGTTGAGAGGTGACTTAATAGAGACATACAAGATAATCAGAGGGTTAGATAGGGTGGACAGGGAGCGCCTTTTTCCAAGTATGGGGACGGCAAACACAAGGGGACACAACTTTAAAAAGTGAGGGGAGATAGATATAAGACAGATGTCAGAGGTAGTTCCTTTACTCAGAGTAGTAAGGGCATGGAATGCTTTGCCTGCATCGGTAGTAGATTCACCAAGTTTAAGTGCATTTAAGTTGTCATTGGACAGGCAAATGGACGTACATGGAATAGTGTAGGTGGGATGGGCTTCAGATTAGTATGATAGGGCAGCGCAACATCGAGGGCCAAAGGGCCTGTACTGCATTGTAATGTTCTATGTACTCCTTAGCAAAGGCAGGAAAGAAAACGCAGAGACGGAACTCGGACTCTGACCCATTAAGACCAGGCCTGAGTGTAACTGACCCGACATACTAATATTTATAATGGATGAGGAGGTTGAGGGGTGAGTTAGTAAATTTGCTGATGACACAAAGGTTGGAGGTGCCGTTGATAGTATCGAGGGCTATTGCAGGCTGCAGCATGACATAGACAAGAGCTGAGAAATGGCAGATGGAGTTCAACCTGGATAAATGTGAAGTGATGCATTTTAGAAGGCCAAACTCAAATGCTAATTATAGGATTAAAGACAGGATTCTTGACAGTGTGGAGGATCAGAGGGATCTTGGTATTCAAGTGCATAGATCCCTCAAAGTTGCCACCCAAGTGGATAGGGTTGTTAAGAAAGCATATGGTAGTTTGGCTTTCAATAACAGGGGGATGGAGTTTAAGAGCTGCAAGATTTTGCTACAGTTCTAACAAGTCCCTGGTGAGACCACACTTGGAATATTGTGTCCAGTTCTGATTGCCCTACTACAGGAAAGATAGAGGCTTTGGAGAGTGTGCAAAGAAGGTTTACCCGGATGCTGCCTGGACTGGAGGGCTTGCCTTATGAAAAGAGGTTGACTAAGCTCTGACTTTGCTCTCTGGAGAGAAGGAGGAAGAGGGACGATCTAATCAAGTTGCACAAGATAATGAGAAGAATGGATAGAATCAATAGCCAGACACTTTTCCCCAGGGCAGGATTGACTGGCACGAGGGGTCATAGTTTTAAGATATTGGGAGAAAGGTACAGACCAGATGTCAGAGGAAGGTTCTTTATACAGATTTATGAATGCATGGAATGCATTGCCAGCAGTGGTGGTGGAAGCTGAGTCATTGGGGACATTCAAGTGACTGCTGGACATGCGCATTAGGATTAATCCTCAGCACAACATTGTGGGCCAAAGGGCCTGTTCTGTGCTGTACTTTTCTATGTTCTATTTCTATGTTAGGAAAAAAATAGTGCGCTTCCTGCGAGATACTCACCACTCCAAGAAATTAACCTGGGTGAATCAGTTGTAAAAAACTGAATCTGAGTCACCTTGCTGTCCTTTGCAAAAAGGGGAGCTAACTTGTTGGATCTCCATTTCCCACTGGAGATCCATCAGTGTGGTAAGTGTGTCAACGATCCAGCACCAGGTGGTTTGCT
The DNA here is from genome assembly GCF_037043375.1 of Chiloscyllium plagiosum. Lineage (NCBI taxonomy): Eukaryota > Metazoa > Chordata > Chondrichthyes > Orectolobiformes > Hemiscylliidae > Chiloscyllium > Chiloscyllium plagiosum. The sequence goes on from NW_028270139.1 coordinate 182,500,279, forward strand.
CCATTACACTGCCCACTGGGAGATAGCACCTGATAGCAGACGATGACACATCCTTCCCAATTGTCTCAATGCCTTCTCTGCTCACATTAAGCAGAACTTCAGTGGAGAGGTAATACCTATTCTGACAACTCCTGATGAGCCTATCCCAGTCACTGCATCAGAGGTCAGATCAATTTTCCTTTGTGCGAATCCAAGGAAAGTGATGGGACCAGACGGAGTACCAGGCCATGCACTCAGCATGTGCAGATTAACTGACAGAGGTCTTCTCGGACATCTTCAACCTCTCCTTGCAGCAGGCCACTGTCCCTGCCTGTTTTCAAGAGGGCCAACATCATCCTGTGCCTAAAGGTGACTCATGCAGTATGTATGTCTCAATGCCTACTGCCCAATAGTCCTAACTTCAGTGGTCATGAAGTGCTTTGAAAGGCTAGTCATGGCATTAATGAACTCCAGCCTCCCCCACTACTCTTGACCCACTCCAAAATTTGTGTCAGACCAATGGATCCGCTTCAGATGCCAAATCACCTGCCCTTAAATCCTCCCTCATATCAAGAACAATTATGTAAGAATCCTACTCATTGACTACAGTTCAGCCTTCAACACTATTAACCCCTGGAGACTGATTACTGGAGTGGAGTGATCTCAGACTTAGCCCCACTATCTGCAACTGGATCCTCTGTGGCCAGTGGGTCAGGAAACTCAGTAAGGTTGGGGACAATATTTCATCCAAACACTCAGCACTGGAGCCACCCCCAGGGGGGTGTACTCAGCCCCCTACTGTAGCCACTGTATACGCACGACTGCGTTGCCAAATGCCAGACTGATGCCATTTACAAGTTTGCTGATGACACCACCATAGTCATCTCAGATGGCAACAAAACAGACTATAGATGGGAGGTGGAAGACCTGGAAAAATACTGCACTGACAACACCCTAGCTCTCAATGGAACTAATTATTGACTTTTGGCAGGATAATGGGCGGCACGGTGGCACAGTGGTTAGCACTGTTGCCTCGCAGCGCCAGAGACCCGGGTTCAATTCCCGCCTCAGGCGACTGACTGTGTGGAGTTTGCACGTTCTCCCCGTGTCTGCGTGGGTTTCCTCTGGGTGCTCCGGTTTCCTCCCACAATCCAAAGATGTGCAGGGCCAGATGAATTGGCCATGCTAAATTGCCCGTAGTGTTAGGTAAGGGGTAAATGTAGGGGTATGGGTGGGTTCGCTTCGGCGGGTCGGTGTGGACTTGTTGGGCCGAAGGGCCTGTTTCCACACTGTAATGTAATCTAATTACTCATGCACCCCTTATACATTAACAGCATAGAGGTGGAACGAGTGGAGTGTGTCAAGCTCATGAGTGTGGTCATTCACATCAAGCTTTCTTGGACTCTTCATGTGGATACACTGGTTACAAAGGCCAAACAACGCTTCTTCCTCAGTTAAGGACATTTGACATGACGGCAAATACTTTTGCCAACTTTTATAGATGTGCCACAAGGGCTTTCTGTCTGGATTATCACTACCTGGTATGGTAACAGTCCCATTCAAGGTCAGAAACTGTTACAGAGAGCCCAGACAATCAAAGGCCAATCTCCAATCTATACAATCCATCTACCACACCCATTGTCAAGGAAAGGCCGCCAGCACTCTCAATGATCCATCCCACCCTGGCAATGTTTTTCTACAACCTCTACCATCAGGGAGAAGGTATAGAAGCCTGAACACAAGCACCAACTGGTTTTGAAACATTTTCTACCCTACTGTTAGAATACTGAATGGACTCAAACTCTTAATGTTCGCCTGTACCTGTGTTTTTGCTGGTTTACCAATTATTTACTTATCGATGCTCCTTAACTATGTGATCTGCCTGTATTGCTCGCAAGACAAAGCTTTTCACTGTGCCTTGGTATACTTGACAATAAATTCAACTGCTTCGTCTCTTGCTGTCCAAGAATCCAGTTGTGGTAAATGGTACTGAAAAGTCTGCACTACAAATCAATTGCAGAGGTGCACTGGAGCTACATCAAATCCAAATCTTGTTTGCCAGTGGAAATGAAGTGTTACAGCCTTTGCTAGTACTACTGTCCTATTGGTGATAGAAGCATGTCTCAACAGGATGTGGTCAGTTGATTCTCTCTCCTGCCCTGGCCATAATATATTTAACAAGGAAGACCCCAAAAATAGACAGTAGCTTGAAAAGCCTCAAAACACATTACTTTATCTATTCTCAAAGTCCCGTTGGAATAGCCCCATCTCTAGTTGATTTCCACCACTATTGAAATGGATTAGAAGACCATTGAGGATGAAATTTGAATTTGCAACTCTTCAAAATACAAGCATCAATTCTCAGTCCCCAGGGTCTCTTACTAGAAAGCTTTGATCAATATAAACAGATGGTAGGCTCAAATTTCAGCCTCATATGCTTGTCACTTGCTTCACTCATCGGTTTCCTTAGTGTTAGGAAACAAGCATCCCATCTGATGACGTCTGGAGTAAGGGCTAATGCCATTGCTCTCAAACCCAAGACGTGGTCCGTATAAAATGCAGAGAAGCTTTCTCAGGTGGCTTCATTCCCCCTCTACAAGCAACAGTCATCGTAAGCTTGAAGAAAAATTCCACTGCCATGGACATTTTGGTGTATCATCAAGTGATTGAAACAAAGTAGAACACTGCTGAATGGTTATGGTCAGAAATCATCATAAAACACCAGGTTACAATCCAACCTGACAAAAAGAGCAGCATTCTAAAAGCTTGTGATTTCAAATAAATCCATTGGTACTATAACCTAATGTCATGTAACTTCTGATCTAATCCACCCCAGCACCTCCACTTCACTCTACGGTTACAGCAGACAGACCACCTGAAGTACATTTGACATTTGTACTTTAAGCTCAGTTTTTTGAGCAAACAGTACAATTGTGTCAATGCAATATCTTACCCAAGGGACTGAATTATAGAGACATTGGACAAGCCAGGCTGTTTTTCTTTACAGCATAGGAGACTGAAGGGGAATCTCAGAAGTCTACGAAAAGGTATGGATATGGTGAATGCAGTCTTTTTCACCAGGGTTAGGGAAACCAAAGACTAGAGGGCATCAGTTTAAAGGTAAGGTGAAAAGAATAAATGGGAATCAGAGGGGAAATTTCTTTTCAGACAGAGGGTGGTACACATATAAAATGAGCTGCCAGCCAAACTGGTGGACATTAAATTTTAAAAAGACATTGGACAAATACGTGGATAAGAAAGATTTAGAAGGATATGGGCTAACTGCAGGTAAATGGGGTTAGCGTGGACAGACATTTTGGTCAGCATGAACCAAAGGGCATCTCTGTGCTGTAGGATTGACCCAAACCCGGGAGACAAAAAAATAAAAATAGGTGCAAGGGTTTAAAAAACATCTATTGCTCAGATCTGGACAGAAGGGATGGTTAGCACCTTAAATAAATAAATTTTTTGTTACTTGCAAACATGTCACAAGATTGTTGCTAATTGATGCAGAGGATTGTGGTACTCGTGTAATGACAATAGGTGCAGGAGTAGGCCATTCTGCCCTTCGAGCCTGCACCACCATCAATATGATCATGGCTGATCATCCTTAATCAGTATCCTGTTCCTGCCTTATCTCCATAACCCTTGATTCCACTATCCTTGAGAGCTCTATCCAACTCTTTCTTAAATGAATCCAGAGACTGGGCCTCCACTGCCCTCTGGGGCAGAGCTTTCCACACAGCCACCACTCTCTGGGTGAAGAAGTTTCTCCTCATCTCTGTCCTAAATGGTCTACCCTATATTTTTAAGCTGTGTCCTCTGGTTCGGCACTCACCCATCAGCAGAAACATGTTTCCTGCCTTCAGAGTGTCCAATCCTTTAATAAGCTTAAATGTCTCAATCAGATCCCCTCTCAGCCTTCTAAACTCAAGGGTATACAAGCCCAGTCGCTCCAGTCTTTCAGTGTAAGGTAATCCCGCCATTTCAGGAATTGACTTTGTGAACCTACGCTGCACTCCCTCAATAGCCAAAATGTCCTTCCTCAAATTTGGAGACCAGAGCTGCACACAGTACTCCAAGTGTGGTCTCACCAGGGCCCTGTACAGCTGCAGAAGACCCTCTTTGCTTCGATACTCAATCCCTCTTGTTATGAAAGTCAGCATGCTATTTGCCTTCTTCACTACCTGCTGAGCCTGCATGCTTACCTTCATTGACTGGTGTACAAGAACACCCAGATCTCTGTACTGCCCCTTTACCTAAATTGATTCCATTTAGGTCGTAATTTGCCTTCCTGTTCTTGCCACCAAAGTGGATAACCATATATTTATCCACATTAAATTGCATCTGCCATGCATCTAACTACTCACCTAACTTGTCCAGGTCACCCTGTAATGTCCTAACATCCTCATCACATTTCACCCTGCCACCCAGCTTAGTATCATCAGCAAATTTGCTAATGTTATTACTAATTATATAGAAGATGGTATTAACATATTGTAAAAAGCTGCGATCACAGTACTGATCCCTGCGGTACCCCACTGGTCACTGCCTGCCATTCCGAAAGGGAGCCGTTTATCACTACTTTGTTTCCTATCAGCCAACCAACTTTCAATCCAAGTTAGTACTTTGCCCCCAATACCATGCGCCCTAATTTTGCTGACTAACCTCCTATGTGGGACTTTATCAAAAGCTTTCTGAAAGTCCAGGTACGCTACATCTACTGGATCTCCCGAGTTATATCCTCAAAAAATTCCAGAAGATTAGTCAAGCATGATTTCCCCTTCATAAATCCATGCTGACTCTGACCTATCCTGTTACTACTATCCAGATGTGTCGTAATTTCATCCTTTATAATAGACGCAGCATCTTTCCCACCACTGAGGTCAGACTAACTGGTCTATAATTTCCTGCTTTCTCTCTCTCTCCTTTCTTAAAAAGTGGGACAACATTAGCCACCCTCCAACCCACAGGAACTGATCCTGAATCTATAGAACATTGGAAAATAATCGCCAATGCATCCATGATTTCTAGAGCCACCTCCTTCACTACCCTGGGATGTAGACCATTAGGCCCCAGGGACTTATCAACCTTCAGACCTAACAGTCTCTACAACACCAATTCCTGGCAAATATAAATTCCCTTAAGTTCAGGTCCTTCAGCCACTGTTACCTCAGGGAGATTGCTTGTGATCTGAAGTACCAATTCAATTCTTCTGCCATTTCTTTGTTCCCTGTAATATATTCCCCTGTTTGTCTTCAAGGGCCCAATTTTAGTCTTAACCATTTTTACTATCCTCCTTTATATTATTGGCCAGTTTACCTTCGTACCTCATTTTTTCTCTGCATATTTCCTTCTTAGTAATCTTCTGTTGTTCTTTAAAAGCTTCCCAATCCTCCGTTTTCCCACTTATCTTTGCTATGTTATACTTTTGCTCTTTTAACTTTATACGTTTCTTAACTTCCCTCGTCAGCCATGGCCACCTATGCCTCCTCCTAGGATCTTTCTTCCTTTTTGGAATGAACTGATCCTGCAACTTCTGTATTATACACAGAAATATCCACCATTGTTCCTCCACGGTCATCCCTGCTAAAGGTATTGCACCATTGAACTTTGGCCAGCTCCTCCCTCATAGCTCCATAGTTCCCTATATTCAACAGAAGTACTGTCACTTCCAATTGTACCCTCTCCCTCTCAAATTGCAGATTGAAGCTTATTGTATTATGGTCACTACTTCACAATGGCTCCTTCACTTTGAGTCCTTGACCAATTCTGGTTCGTTGCACAAACCAGATCCAGAATTGCTTTCTCCCTGGTAGGCTCCAGCACCAGCTGTTCTAAGAATCCATCTCTGAGGCACTCCACAATGTCTCTTTCTTGAGGTCCAATACCATCCTGATTCTCCCAGTCTCCCTGCATGTTGAAATCCCCCATAACAACTGTAGTAACATCTTCGCGACAGGCCAAATTCAGCTCCTGATTTAACTTACATCCGACGTCCAGACTACTGTTTGGGGACCTGTAGATAACTCCCAAGAGAGTCTTTTTACCCTTAGTATTTCTCAGCTCTATCCACACTGACTTTACATCCCCTGATTCTAGGTCCCCCCTCGCAAGGGACTGAATATCATCCCTTACCAACATGGCCATCCCACCCCCTCTGCCCGTCAGTCTGTCCTTACGATAGCATGTGTAGCCTTGAATATTTATTTCCCAGCTGGAAATGTGTTGCTGGAAAGGTGCAGCAGGTCAGGCAGCATCCAGGGAACAGGAGAATCGACGTTTCGGGCATAAGCCCTTCTTCAGGAAGAAGGGCTTATGCCCGAAACGTCGATTCTCCTGTTCCCTGGATGCTGCCTGACCTGCTGCGCCTTTCCAGCAACTCATTTCCAGCTCTGATCTCCAGCATCTGCAGACCTCACTTTCTCCTATTTATTTCCCAGGCCCTGTCCATTTGAAGCCACGTCTCAATGGAACTCTATGCTTCAGAGAAGAAGTACACTCCAACAGTTGATATGCAACACCATCCAGGACTAGATAAACTGTTATAGCATGCACTTCAAATGCTATTTGCACTTCAAATTCAAATGATGCAGTACAGACTTTTCCAGCATTTGTATTAAGCATTGCAGGTCAGAGCGTAATTCACAGATCACTTGGGTATCCAAAACAAAAAAGGAGTTACCCAAACATTTTACCAGAACCATTTCAGAGGGTATCCCCAGTTGTCATATTCCACTTATCTGAAGATGTATATGAGACAAAACCTTTGAAGTGGCTTTGATTCAGACTCAAAGGGGATTATGGAGGAACATGTTGCATTAGTCACAAACCAGCTGAACATGAGCAGTGTCCCTTTGTCAACCAGAGGTCTTTGTGGGCAATATGCAAAGATGGCAAAGCAACCCATAATTCCCTGAAGGGCTTTTGCCCTGAAACGTTGACTTTCCTACTCCTCGGATGTTGCCTGACCTGCTGTGCTTTTCCAGCACCACTCCTCACTTTGTTAGGAACATGGCATCAATTTCAAAGGAGGGTGCCTGTAAACAGGAAAGTGGCTTGAAGTGTGTATACTTCAATGCAAGAAGTATACGAAATAAGGTAGGTGAACTTGCAGCGTGGGTTGGTACCTGGGACTTCGATGTTGTGGCTATTACGGAGACATGGCTAGAACAGGGACAGGATTGGCTGTTGCAGGTTCCAGTATTTAAATGTTTTAGTAGGGTCAGAGGTGGGGGTAAAAGAGGGGGAGGTGTGGCATTGCTTGTCAAAGATAGTATTACAGTGGTGGAAAGGACGATGGATGAGGACTTGCCATCTGAGGTAGTCTGGGCTGAGGTTAGGAATAGGAAAGGTGAGGTCACCCTGTTAGGAGTCTTTTACAGGCCTCCTAATAGTCCTAGAATCATTGAAGAAAGGATAGGGAAGGTGATTCAGGAGAGGAGTGACAGTAATAGGGTGGTTGTTATGGGGGACTTTAACTTTCCTGATATTGATTGGGAAAGCTATAGCTCAAGTTCGTTAGATGGGTCAGTGTTTGTTCAATGTGTGCAGGAGAGTTTCCTGACACAATATGTAGACAGGCCAACAAGAGGTGAGGCCATACTGGATTTGGTTCTGGGTAACGAACCAGGCCAGGTGTTAGAATTAGAGGTAGGTGAGCACTTTGGGGATAGTGACCATAATTCGGTGATTTTTACTCTCGTGATGGAGAGGGATAAGTGTGTACTACAGGGCAAGAGTTATAGCTGGGGTCAGGGAAATTATGATGCGGTGAGGCATGACTTAGGATGTGTGTCTTGGAAAAGTAGACTCCAAGGCAAGAGTGTAAATGATATGTGGTGCTTGTTCAAGGAGCAACTATTGAGTGTCCTTGATAATTATGTACCTGTCAGGCAGGGAGGAAAGGGTCATGTGAGGGAGCCGTGGTTTAATAAGGAATTGGAATCCCTTATTAAATGGAAGAGGGCGGCCTATCTCAAGATGAGACGTGAAGGTTCAATTGGGGCGATTGAGAGTTATAGGGTAGCCAGGAAGGACCTGAAGAGAGAGCTAAGAGCAGCAAGGAGGGGACATGAAAGGTCCTTAGTCGGTAGGATTAGGGAAAACCCCAAGGCTTTCTATAGGTATGTTAGGAATAAAAGAATGACTAGGGTAGGAATAGGTCCAGTCAAGGATAGTAGTGGGAAGTTGCGTGTGGAGGCGGAAGAGATTGGGGAGACACTGAATGAATACTTTTCTTCAGTATTTACTCAGGAACAGGGCATTGTCGTCGATGTGAATACTGAGTCACAAATAAGTAGAATGGATGGCTTTGAGGTATGTAGAGAAGAGGTGTTGGAAATCCTGGAAAAGGTGAAAATAGATAAGTCCCCTGGGCCTGATGGCATTTATCCTAGGATTCTCTGGGAAGCAAGGGAGGAGATTGCAGAGCCATTGGCCTTGATTTTTATGTCCTCTTTGTCTACAGGAGTAGTGCCAGAAGACTGGAGGATAGCAAATGTGGTTCCCTTGTTCAAGAAGGGGAGTAGGGATAACCCTAGTAACTATAGGCTGGTGAGTCTCACTTCTGTTGTGGGCAAAGTCTTAGAGAGAATTGTAAGGGATGGATTTATGCACATCTGGATAGGAATAATGTGATCAAGGATAGTCAGCATGGTTTTGTGAAGGGCAGGTCGTGCCTCACAAACCTTATTGAATTCTTTGAAAAGGTGACGAAGGAGGTTGATGAGGGGAAAGCGGTAGATGTGGTATATATGGATTTTAGTAAGGCGTTTGATAAGGTTCCCCATGGTAGGCTACTGCAGAAAATACGGAGATATGGCATTGAGGGTGAGTTGGAGGTTTGGATTAGGAATTGGCTGGATGGAAGAAGACAGAGGGTAGTAGTTGATGGCAAAGTTTCTTCATGGAGTGCCGTCACTAGCGGTGTTCCGCAAGGATCTGTTTTGGGACCATTGCTGTTTGTCATTTTTATAAATGACCTGGAAGAGGGGTTAGAAGGTTGGGTGAGCAAGTTTGCGGATGATACGAAAGTCGGAGGAGTTGTTGACAGTGAGGAAGGATGTGGCAGATTACAGCAGGATATAGAGAAGCTGCAGAGCTGGGCAGAAAGGTGGCAAATGGAATTCAATGTAGCTAAGTGTGAGGTGATTCACTTTGGGAAGAATAACAAAAAGATGGGGTACTGGGCTAATGGTCAGATACTTGGTAGTGTGGATGAGCAGAGGGATCTTGGTGTCCATGTACACAGATCTCTGAAAGTTGCCACCCAGGTAAATAGTGCGGTGAGGAAGGCATATGGCGTACTGGCTTTTATTGGTAGAGGAATTGAGTTCCGGAGTCCTGAGGTCATGATGCAGTTGTATAAGACTCTGGTGCGGCCGCATCTGGAATATTGTGTGCAGTTTTGGTCGCCATACTATAGGAAGGATGTGGAGGCACTGGAACGGGTGCAGAGGAGGTTTACCAGGATGTTGCCTGGTATGGAAGGAAGATCGTATGAGGAAAGACTGAGACACTTGGGGCTGTTTTCATTAGAGAAAAGAAGGTTTAGGGGTGACTTGATTGAGGTGTACAAGATGATTAGGGGGTTAGATAGGGTTGACAGTGTGAACCTTTTCCCGCGTATGGAGTCGGGTATTACAAGGGGGCATAGCTTTAAATTAAGGGGGGGTAGATATAGGACTGAAGTTAGGGGTAGGTTCTTCACTCAGTGAGTCGTAAGTTCATGGAATGCCCTGCCAGTAGCAGTGGTGGACTCTCCCTCTTTATGGGCATTTAAGCGGGCATTGGATAGGTATATGGAGGATAGTGGGTTAGTATAGGTTAGGTGGGCTTGGTTCGGCGCAACATCGAGGGCCAAAGGGCCTGTACTGCGCTGTATTCTTCTATGTTCTATGTACTCTTGCAACCCATAATTGTCAATTCATAAACTGACACCAGACCCATAGCAAAGTGATTTGACAATTTTCCAGAGGGCAGTTAAGGGTGGGTAATAAATGCTAGCCTGGCCAATGACATCTACAGCCCATGAATGAATTTTAATAAGGGCTAAATGTGTATGCGATCAATTCTACTTTATTGGTACCTACATAATTTTTCATTCCCATTCCTCTAGTTATTCAGACATTGGAGAAGGTAAAAACTCAGTCCTATGTCATCCATTTGTTCTGGTGTTTTTGAAAGATCAGGAGAAACAAATTCAAGAAAGACTACACTGTGATGATTTCCAGCATTGTTACAACTAAAACAATCACTGTATTGGAAGAAATCCTTCTAGAGATATTTTGATAGTCTTATTGGGATGGCTAGAGTGGCCACCATCCTTGTCTATTGCTTAGACTTTTGAATGCATTTCTGTCCTCAAGTCTTGTTACATTGATGCCTGCAATGGGTCTGAATCACGAGAGAATGCATTGCAAACACCACCTTAAAACCAGTATCCACTGGGGGTCAGATGAGAGAGAGAGAGACTGCTTTTCATACAAGTGGTAGAAATGCCATTTTCCCCTATACATTGAAGCACATCTCAACCAAGACACTTGTGACATCTTTGTTTCTTCTATGCAGTATTGGGTGGTCAGCCTTTTTTATGCTGTCCCCTTAGTTTGTTACTGCCTACTCCCAAGCTGGAATCTGTGGAACCTTATCCACAGAATGTTGCTGGCAAGGTCAGCATTTAAGATTTTTTTTCCTATCTCCCCGTACACTTGTGTTGCATGAATCGTTAATCCATATCAGAGGACAGTCAACCACATTGCTGTGGAACACACAGACCAGACCAAATAAAGCCACACCCTCCCTTCACTGTTTGATCACACAGCATTGCCCTTTGATGTGAAGGGCACTGCTTGTCACTGGCCACCCAGGTGTTTTCCTACCTTCCTGGTGGTGGAAATTGAATAAAGATTTGTGCACTTTGTGTCTCTCACTGTGTCTCACACCTGCACACACACACCATGGGTGCTGGGGAAAAATAAGCACTACTGCAGTTAGGCGGTAATGTGGGGGTTAAATAAATAAAGCCATGCCCTCTTTTAAAAAGGGTCATTGGTGAACCAGATGGATTTTTCACTTAAAAATGAAGTGTTCACTGTCCCTTGATGTGAAGGGCAGTGTTTGTCACTGGCCACCCGGGTGTTTTCCTATCTTCCTGGTGGTGGAAATTGAATAAAGATTCGTGCACTTTGTGTCTTTCACTGTGTCTCACACCTGCGCACACACACACCATGGGTGCTGGGAAAAAAAATGAAGTGTTCAGGATATTATGAGGATTAACTTTCAATTTCCACCAGCTGCCATGGTCATGTTTGAACTAGTGTCCCCAGACAAAAACCTTGAGCTAGATTAATGTCTAAATTCCACCTAGACTAATGAACCAAATCCTGCAACTTATTCTAAAAGTGAAAGACTTCACAGGAATCTAAGTTTGTTCAATGTATATTTTCAGATGCATGACACTAATCTTTTCCAATAAATTGTCTTATGATTCCACTCCACAATTACATGATGAAAGAGAAGCATCTAAAAGCTGCAACTACTAATAAGCCTGTTGGGCTATAAACCTAGTGTTGTCTGATTTTTAATCAATCAATCAGTCTAGCTGCCACTATAACATTCAAACATTTGTGATGTTGGAACAAGATTGAATTGGCAAACATTACCTTATGTAGCTCACTTTAAAACCCCAGTGTACAAAATCCCATGCAAGGACTACACAAAACACTACATAGGACAAACAGGAAGACAGCTAACGATCCGCATCCAAGAACACCAACTAGCCACGAAACGACACGACCAGCTGTCCTTAGTAGCCACACACGCAGATGACAAGCAACATGAGTTCGACTGGGACAACACTACTATTTATAGGACAAGCCAAACAGAGAACAGCCAGGGAATTCCTAGAGGCATGGCACTCATCCACAGATTCAATCAATAAGCACATCAACCTGGACCCAATATACCGACCACTGCAACGGACAGCTGTAACTGACAACCGGAAGCAGCAGAGACAAACCACTACAAAATGCCAGAGGAAACATCACAGAAGCGCTTCACAGGAGGCTCCCAAGCACTGACGATGTCACCTAGACAGGGGACGAAACGTCTGCAACACAAATTCCCAGCTCGGCAAACAGAACCAGAACAACAACAAGCACCCAACCTACAAATCTTCTCACAAACTTTGAACCCCAGATTTTCTAAATATAGCTAGGACAGAATAGTATCACATCCCAGGATGAGAAAAGGTCCTGTCTCCCCAGCCTTTTGTTCTTGCTTGTGGCCAGTTTTTAGTCACCAACACAATTGTTGGAGAAATATTATTTCAAATCAGAGTACTAAACTCCACGAGTTGCAGTAAAACCAAGCTTTTGTAAAAAAAAGGTGGTTCATCATTAAACTGGAGGATCAGACTGTTCAAGTAAGTGGGCGGGATCTCTTGTTGAGTTTTTAAAAACTGCCCTAAGTTCAGTTAACTACAGCATTATTGGGGTCACATGACGAGCCTCTATATCAATAGAAGCCTTTGAAATATTCACTCAAGTTATGGTCACTTCAATGTAGATAAGGTGAGAAACAAAAGCTCACTTACTTCAATAATTTCAGTCTGAGAGCAAAAATCTAAAACAGTGTCGTTTATTTGTACACTTGCAAGTGGGTGCAATGTCTAATGCCAGGTAAGGCAATGACAAATACACATCAAATCCAACAAACTCTCAAAATTTATACAGTTTCAATCCCCATATTTTTTCTTATTTCATTGTTTGCCCCCTCCTCCGCTTACGTCACTCATTTCCTTAAGACTGATCCCACAACTTCTGTTTATCCGGCCTTGTCCGTGACAAATGCCTATCTCTGGCTCCCATAAGGTTGTTTGACATCATCCCATCCTTTGCTTACCATTATCTACTCCCTCCATTTGCGCTGCCTCTCACAGCATCTTATCACTAAGCCCTTTTAATTGGGGTTTGTTCATGTGTCTCTGTACAAGTGGGAAACCTACTGTTTATAAAGGCCTCTTTTCATAGCATTTTATCTAGTGCCTGTATTTCTACCATTGTTCTGTAATCACATCTCATGCTAACGTACTTCCTCTATGTAGTTCCCATTTTTGCTAACTCAGCTCCGAGCTGAGAAAACAATCAGACTAATGTGAATTCATTTACTCTGTATCAGAACTTATAATTTGCAGAAATAACATTAATTCACCTATATCCCACAATTTCCCCTTTTTCTTTTGATTACCCTTTGTTATCTTCTGCATTTTTGTCTCTCTTTTTTTTTCTTTAAACATCGTTCCCAAAATTCGCAAACTTCATTTCAGAGATTTCATCCATCTTGGTTTCACTCATCTCCTCATTATTTAGCCGATAAAGTTCCTCTGTCTGATTCCCTCTTAGGGGCATCTGTTTCATCAAGGCTGTTTCAATCAGTCTTCGGGTGAGCCCTCGTATACAGGGTATGACACAACAGCCAATGGCCACCAATACCCTAACTACTACTATCAGTGAAGTAAGGATAGAAACCACCACCCCCTTCCATTTTCCAAACCAGGATTCAAGCCATCCCGTGAGAGATGTGTCTACTCCTGAATTCTCAGCCAATTCCTCTGCTAAAGTAATCAATCCCCGTAAGGCCCGAGTAATTGAACCATCAGGCGCAGTATTATTAGGAATAAAGGTACAACAGCTTCCTCCTAACATCACACACACACCCCTTTTTCTGCTAATATCATATCAAGGGCTATTCTGTTCTCCCATGCCATCCTACTTGTCGCATCAAGCTGTTCTGATATTCCTTTAACCGCATCTCTTGTATAATTTATAAATCGCTGTTGATTATAGAAAATGTAATTTATCCAATCTACATTTTTATTAATTGTTACCCACCAAAAGAGAGCTGACTCAAAGCCTGCTGCAATCTGGTTACGAGCCTTGAATTCATCAGGTACTCCCCTAGGGACTCCTACCGAGTCGAGATAAATCCTGTCATCAAAAGAAGTATCTAACAGTAATCTCTTACCCCTTCCTTTTTTCCCTACGATCTTCTCCTTCTCAAATGCCAAGGTAAATGGAATTGCCAATTGTACAATTGCGCATATCCCTCTCCAATCCGGAGGTAGCTTGGGTCTCAATATTTTTCCTCCACAGTACCACCACAGATCCGCTCGGGGAACCTTTAGTGCTGAGTAGTTCCCTCCCTTCTCCGTTTCGGTAACATTCTTAATCTCTGTACATAATTTCAGCTCCCCAAATTTCTCGACCGACTTGTACCTTGCCTGCACACACATGACGTGAGATTTCCAACTGCGGCGGAAAATGTGGGGGGAACTTTTAAATCTTTCTTCTCCAAGGGAGGGAACATCAGAGATAGGGAGGTACAATTCCTATCATTCCATGCAGTCTCATCCTGGTACAGGGCTATCATACATTTCATGCCCTTCCTGTCTTGCTTCCACCCAAGCGGAAAGGGAACCACCTGGGCCACTGGCCTACCGGAGGCACATCCATAGCAATTGCTTTTGTTCAGACTTTTTACAGTATACTTTACCCATTCAACCCAGGCATTTGCATCCTCGTACCCAGTTTCTATCTCGATGGTCTGTTTCAAGTCTTTTACCTCTATAATTTTTACTACTTTAGGATCATCGGGAGGGGTGAAGGGTTGTATCTTATTACCCAGTAATTCTACCCGTTTTCCCTGTCCTACGCTAATTCAAAAACAACAGCCCACGAACTCCTTCCCATTTGTTTTCATTTCAATCCCAAATGTTTCATTTAATTGTATCTCATAAGTGCCTCCCTCCCAGAATTGCTTCGTGCCATGTGGTTTTCTTTATCGTTAAGTATATTGGGTTACACTTCTTATCGAGACAATCGCGAGCTGGTCGGAAGGGGGCCCGGTGTTATGTGACGAGACCATTATACCAAGTACCATCCCCGAGGCCATCCCCATAGGACTTAAGATGTACCTCAGAGCTGCGGTACTGTCTTTGATTAGCTACATCCCCACAATTTACTAAACTGCATGCATCAGTGTCTATTACTTGTGGATTATCAGACTCGGGAACCGTTAATAATACATATGAAAATGATATGTGACAAAATCCCAATACTAAGAGGGCTAGCATCATAACTCTAAACATTCCCAGTATTCTAATCATCATGCTGAAGCACAAAAAGGCTTAATATACAATCTTACAGAAATAATCCCGCGCTCGCGCCGCCACTGTATAGTCAGTTACTCAAAGTCTCTTTAGTCTGAGTTTTAGCGGGTCTTGCGTTGATTCGGCTGTCCAGACTTCTTCCTCAACTGGAGGGTCCACAGGCCCTTTGATCAGAGTGTAATGAGTCCAGCCTTTTTCCGCCGTCCTTATTGCCATTTCGGTAGTCAAAAAAGCCTGGTACGGCCCTTCCCAGTCCGGCTGCAATTTAGTCTCTGTCCATGATTTTACTAAGATCCAATCACCCGGCCGGGTGGGGTGAACAGTGAATTCAAGGGGCGGAGTCTGTGCCAATAAAACCTGTTTCCTGAGGAAAGATAAAGAGGACGACAAGCCCAGTATATACTTCTTTAAAAACAAATCTTTAGTTTCGGGAATTGGCAATTCTCCATCCTTTCCCAGATAAGGTAATCCAAATAAGATTTCATAGGGGGATAGTCCCAAATCTTTCCTCCACCAAGGGACAAGCCCAAAAGGCATCCTTTAAATCTATCACACTAAACCATCTGTGGTCATGAGGGATCTTACTTAATAACGTGTAGGGATTTGGCACCACTGGGTGCCTGATCTGTACTATTCGATTCAATGTTCTCAAATCCTGCACCAATCGATAAGTTCCATCAGATTTCCGCACTGGTAGAATTGGGGTATTATAAGGAGACATACATGGCTCCAACAGTCCATCTCTAATCAGTCCTGTAATTACTGGCTGCAGTCCTCATGTACCTTCTATGGAAATGGGATATTGTCGTTCACAGACAACGTCTCCTTCCCATCGTAAAGCTATTAAAAGGGGAGGGATCTGTAGTTTTCCACGATTCCCTTCTCTAGCCCATACAATAGGGTCTATCTCTCTCTTTGTATCCTCTGTCAACATCGCCAGTTGTACAACTAATTATTTTTCCGGAATTCCAATCTCCAGTCCTAAGAGGATAATTAAGTCTCTCCCTAGTAAGTTACTTCCTATATCAGGGATATACAGCAGTTCCCTGTGACCCTATCCTTAGGTAAGGGGTAAATGTAGGGGTATGGGGGGGTTTCGCTTCGGCGGGTCGGTGTGGACTTGTTGGGCCAAAGGGCCTGTTTCCACACTGTAATCTAATCTAATCTAATCTAATCTAATCTAATCACATCATACCTTCTATCATCATAGGTTCAAATACCGGAACAGTAAATCCTTCCCCTTTTACCCCCGAAACAGTAATTGATCGTGTTGACATTTCTGCTTTCTTTGGTTTAAAATTCAGCGATGACCTTGCCCCCGTATCTACTAGGAAGACTGCCTCTTCCCTACAGGGTCCCACCTTCAAGTTTATCAAGGGTTCCTGGTGGGCCCCCAAGGACACCCCTATTCTTCATCAAAATAAGCGGAATTGCCCTTTCTTCCCTTTGTAGATCAGGACACTGCCACCTAAAATGCCCTATCTTTCCGCAATAATAGCATCCTGCCTGTGGAGACTTCCATCTCTGCCCCTGTCGCCCAAACCCTCTATCAAATGCTCCCCCTTGTCCTCTCCCTCTCCCTCTTCCTCTTCCTCTCTGCCTCCTGCCGCTCCGGTTGCTCACTATTGGTTCCATTCTCCTCTTAACTACCTCATCAACCGTAGTTATCATCATTTTCGCCTTCTGATTTTGTCTCTCATCCTCCCTCTTTACAAACACTTTCTGTGCCTCTCTCAACAATTCATCAAATGGTTTTTCACTCCACCCTTCTATCTTCTGTATCTTTCTCTGTATGTCTGGCCATGCTTTTGTCACAAAATGTACTTTCAAAAGACCCTGTGCCACTGGGTCCTCAGGGTTCATTCCAGAATATTTCCGCATTGAGTCCCTTAATCTTTGCAAGAAAGCTGAGGGAGTCTCATCTTTCTCCTGTCTAACTTCAAAGGCTTTAGTCAAATTCTGTGACTTCGGAACTGCCTCTCTTATTCCTTTTAGAATCAGGTCTTTCAATTCCCTAATTTCTTGTTGTGGTTCTGTTCGCCGAGCTGGAAGATTTTGTTGCAAACGTTTCGTCCCCTGGCTTGGCGACATCATCAGTGCTTGGGAGCCTCCTGCGAAGCGCTTCTTTGATGTTTCCTCCGGTGTTTATAGGGGTCTGTCCCTGCCGCTTCCGGTTGTCAGTTTCAGCTGTCCGCTGTAGTGGTTGGTATATTGGGTCCAGGTCGATGTGTTTGTTGATGGAGTTTGTGGATGAATGCCATGCCTCTAGGAATTCCCTGGCTGTTCTCTGTCAGGCTTGCCCTATAATGGTAGTGTTGTCCCAGTCGAATTCATGTTGCTTGTTGTCTGCGTGTGTGGCTACTAAGGATAGCTAGTCGTGTCGTTTCGTGGCTAGTTGATGTTCATGTATGCAGATTGTTAGCGGTCTTCCTGTTTGTCCTGTATAGTGTTTTGTGCAGTCCTTGCATGGTATTTTGTACACTACATTAGTTTTGCTCATGTTGGGTATCGGGTCCTTCGTTCTGGTGAGTTGTTGTCTGAGCGTGGCTGTTGGTTTGTGTGCCGTTATGAGTCCTAGGGGTTGCAGTAGTCTGGCTATCAGTTCTGAGATGCTCCTGATGTATGGTAGTGTGGCTCGTCCTTTTGGTTGTGGTATGTCCTCGTTCCGTGGTCTTTCTCTTAGGCATCTGTTGATGAAGTTGCGCAGGTATCCGTTTTTGGCGAATACCTTGTATAGGTGTTCCTCTTCTTCTTTTTGCATTTCTGGTGTACTGCAGTGTGTTGTGGCCCTTTTGAATAGTGTCCTGATGCAGCTTCGTTTGTGTGTGTGTTCAAAGAATGAAACCGGAAAGCAACAACACCCCCAGATTCTATAGATTACCTAAAGTACACAAACCAAACATCCCACTCAGACCCATAGTATCACTACCAGGGACACCATCATACAAACTGGCCAAAGAACTACAACAGAAACTGAAACACCTGATCAGCGGATCCAAACACTCTATACAATCAACACAGGGATTCTTGGACATCATCAGAAATATACACAGAGACAAAGAAGAAACCATGATATCATTCGAAGTGACGGCACTGTTCACTTTGATTGACAAAACCCTAGCCAGAGAAACAATAGCCAACCTACTGGACATACAGAACAGAAAACAGGACGCTGAACCTATCAACAAAGACGGCATACTTAAACTACTGGACTTGTGCCTCACAACACACTTCACATTCAACAACCAGATATACGAACAAATCAACGGAACACCCATGGGGTCACCAATCTCGGGACTCATAGCAGAGGCAGTTATGCAAAGGTTAGAACAAACAGTCCTACCACAAATTCAACCCAAACTCTGGGTCAGATATGTCGATGACACGTTTGTAATCATTAAAAACACGGAAATAGAAAAAACACACCGGATCATCAACGCCACACTCACAGGAATCCGATTCACGAGAGAACAAGAAAAGGATAGCCAACTCTCATTCCTAGACGTGATGGTACAGAGAACACCGAACGGAGAATTCACTACAAGGGTATACAGGAAAGCCACACACACAGACCAAGTCCTAAACTATGAAAGTAACCACCCCAACACACACAAACGAAGCTGCATCAGGACACTATTCAAAAGGGCCACAACACACTGCAGTACACCAGAACTGCAAAAAGAAGAGGAACACCTATACAAGGTATTCGCCAAAAACGGATACCCGCGCAACTTCATCAACAGATGCCTAAGAGAAAGACCACGGAACGAGGACATACCACAACCAAAAGGACTAGCCACACTACCATACATCAGGAGCATCTCAGAACTGACAGCCAGACCACTGCGACCCCTAGGACTCATAACGGCACACAAACCAACAGCCACGCTCAGACAACAACTCACTAGAACGAAGGACCCGATACCCAACATGAGCAAAACTAATGTAGTGTACAAAATACCATGCAAGGACTGCACAAAACACTATACAGGACAGACAGGAAGACAGCTAACAATCCGCATACATGAACATCAACTAGCCACGAAACGACACGACTAGCTATCCTTAGTAGCCACACACGCAGACAACAAGCAACATGAATTCGACTGGGACAACACTACCATTATAGGGCAAGCCAGACAGAGAACAGCCAGGGAATTCCTAGAGGCATGGCATTCATCCACAAACTCCATCAACAAACACATCGACCTGGACCCAATATACCAACCACTACAGTGGACAGCTGAAACTGACAACCGGAAGCGGCAGGGACAGACCCCTATAAACACCGGAGGAAACATCAAAGAAGCGCTTCGCAGGAGGCTCCCAAGCACTGATGAAGTCGCCTAGCCAGGGGACGAAACGTTTGCAACAAAAACTTCCAGCTCGGCGAACAGAACCACAACAACGAGCACCCGAGCTACAAATCTTCGCACAAACTTTGATCCCACATTTCTTCTCTATGCTCCGGGTTTTGGTTTTCCCACTGGGGGTCTTTGAGGGGAAACTTCACCTCTCCCTGTTCAGCATCCCCATCTCCAATCGGGTGTTCCCTAAGCCCATATTTTAATAGCAGCTCCCCGTATAAGTCCCCTTTCCTCCCCAGTAAATAGTATATTCAAAATAGACATTAACTCAGCCCAGGTATACAGACTGGGCCCCAGAAATTGATCAATTTGTTCACACAACCCCACCGGATCCTCAACCAGGACCTTCATTTTCTTTTTAAATGTTCTGACCTCCCCACTGGTGAGGGGGGGCACTTACAAACCCAATCTCTTTGTCCCCTATGGGTACCTCCCGTAGGGGATAAGTCGTTACGTTCTTCCCCTTTTTCTTTTTTTAAAGAAATATTGCAATATTTCTAGCTCCCCATAACTTCAAACACCAATTCATCAATTCATGCTTGACTAACCTTTAAAGCCTGTTCCTAACTTATAAATATATTTATATATTTACGTTCATTTCTTCAGTATTTAATAGTTAAAATGCAAAATGCATACAGTTCCCAATTTTGCAATTCACTGTAATTACCCAGTTTTAGTCCTGTAATTTAAATCCAAAATTAGTTTTCTTAAATAGTCCTGACCAATCATTGCTCAATTACAATACTATAGGTCGTAAAATAATCAGAGCTGCCTTAAAAGAATTTGTCTACTCAAGTTTAAAAAAACTTCTAATGCATGAACAATGGCTGAATCCAAGGTCACATATTAACCATAGAATTTTGTTTTTACTACAATCTAATGTTGAACTGAAACTTCAACTGTCCTCCATAAATCGCTTTTATGTAAAGATAAAAGAGATTAGTCAGAAACTGATAGTAAGGCAGCCATGATCTGTAAAAAGAACAGGAGTTATCATTCTTTTTTTTTCTTCATAATCTCGATAGAATCCTTAACCTTAAAAGAAATCACGTTAAGTTTCCATAATAAAAATCAGATTCAAAACAGTCCTGGAACTCAAGCTCCAGGGAATAAAACACAAACATTCAATCACCAACAAACAAATGTTCACTCAAACCAAATCACAAAGGGTTAAACTTCCTACCAGCTGTACAGCTCTTTTCATTCTCACTCTCTCTCGCACATTGACATATAAATTCAGATATTTACAAACCCAGTCTTCGTCCGATCTGTACTTTGGCCAGAAGACAGCGGGATGAAGAATGGATTCCTTAGTCCATACAAAGCAACAATATTTAATCATCTTTCTCCCTCGTACAAGTATTATTTTGCCAATTCCACAACATCCTGCCCAAAGGACTTTCTGGAGGTATGTTGTAAGGGACCCCGCCTCCATTTCCATTGCCTTTCCCTTACTTTGTTTTCCCGGAGGCTTTTTCCTTACCCACAGCACAATCCATATTGAGTTCCTTCGTTAGTCCCTTATTAACTACTAAAACCCAATCCCGGCCACCAAGGCAATACTTAAAAGTCAATTTTCTTACCCTGGTCGGTGCACAGAGTTGCCTGGCCCCTTTTTTCCTTATTGTCTATCAACCTCCTATCTGATTCAGATGTCTCTCTTGTAGGATTCACACCAGTCACCCAAGGGAGCAGACCAAACTGGGACACGAGACCGCTCCTCAATGGGGAACGGGACGCGTCTTGCAAGGCCAGACACTCCCCCCGGCGATGGAAGAAAATCCCAGACAGCCCCCAATTGTGAGAAACAAAAGCTCACTTACTTCAATAATTTCAGTCTGAGAGCAAAAATCTAAAACAGTGTCGTTTATTTGTACACTTGCAAGTGGGTGCAATGTCTAATTCCAGGTAAGGCAATGACAAATACACATCAAATCCAACAAACTCTCAAAATTTATACAGTTTGAATCCCCATATTTTTTCTTATTTCATTGTTTGCCCCCTCCTCCGCTTACGTCACTCATTTCCTTAAGACTGATCCCACAACTTCTGTTTATCCGGCCTTGTCCGTGACAAATGCCTATCTCTGGCTCCCATAAGGTTGTTTGACATCATCCCATCCTTTGCTTACCATTATCTACTCCCTCCATTTGCGCTGCCCCTCACAGAATCTTATCACTAAGCCCTTTTAATTGGGGTTTGTTCCTGTGTCTCTGTACAAGTGGGAAACCTACTGTTAATAAAGGCCTCTTTTCACAGCATTTTATCTAGTGCCTGTAATTCTACCATTGTTCTGTAATCACGTCTCATGCTAACGTACTTCCTCTATGTAGTTCCCATTTTTGCTAACTCAGCTCTGAGCTGAGAAAACAATCACAGACTAATGTGAATTCATTTACTCTGTATCAGAACTTATAACTTGCAGAAATAACATTAATTCACCTATATCCCACAATAATATTAAAACTAGTTATCACAAGTTTCTTCTTCCCTCCAGGTTGTCACATTAAAGCAGAATCAATTCAGTGAATTTCTCAACTTCCCAACAGTTTCAGTATTTTCCCTCCCACTCAAGTCATACAGGACTATAGCAACCACGAGGCCATTCAGCCCCTCGGCTTTGTCTTTGAGAAGGGTGTCCCACTGCGGACCTGCCCCTGAAAAGTTTAACGGCTTCAAGGCAGTTAGATTAGATTAGATTAGATTAGATTACAGTGTGGAAACAGGCCCTTCGGCCCAACAAGTCCACACCGACCCGCCGAAGCGAAACCCACCCATACCCCTACATTTACCCCTTACCTAACACTACGGGCAATTTAGCACGGCCAATTCACCTGACCCTGCACATCTTTTGGACTGTGGGAGGAAACCGGAGCACCCGGAGGAAACCCACGCAGACACGGGGAGAACGTGCAAACTCCACACAGTCAGTCGCCTGAGGCGGGAATTGAACCCGGGTCTCAGGCGCTGTGAGGCAGCAGTGCTAACCAGTTCCTGGTTCCTTTCTCAGATATTTATGACCTTTCTCCTGGCAGTGTCCTGTTTTGTTGCAGTCAAGAGTCGCTGAAATGGGGATTTGTTTCCCGTGTCTGACCGCAGAGAGTACTCGTTGTGGGGGATTTTTCAGGGGGTTAGCCCCCAAACTCCAGCCCCAGCCTCTCCAGCGCCGTTCCCGCTCGGGGATACGTTTTGCTTCAAAATTTGTCTTTTTCTGGCGGCCACACGCCGCCTTTCCCCAGGCCCCACCCTCTTTGTTTAATTTAATCTCTACTTTTTAAATCTCTCTGTCTCCCGCACGGGGCCGTCTCTGGGGAACGGGCGTCACCGGCCGCGCCTTAAATACCCGCCGCCGGTTCGTGGCGGGAGTTGCCATGGAGACGGGATCTGACGGTTGGTCTTGGCGCTAAAATTAAAGTCGCGAGCGCTCGGGTGATCAATGGGAGGCCATAGAGGAGACAAGGGTGAGTACTCAGAGAGTCAGGGAGAGAATAAAGCACCAACCAGAAATGTGGGGCTCACGGGAAGAAAATTAATTGGAAAAGCGATGCCCAGCACTTGTAATGTCAGGGAGGCTGTGGGACATTTCAATGTTAACCACCAAGAGTGGCTTGGCAGCAACACCACTTACTGAGCTGACCCTAAGGCACATAGCTTCCTCCTGCCTGGGTCTGCACAAGTGAGAAGGAATGAACAACTTGGAAAAAAATGTACTTGACTTCATCCTAACAATGATCATTCTACAATCCTTGTGGAGACAAAGTTGCAACACCACATTGAGAATATCTTTCATCCTATTGCACAGCATTATCACATTGCTAAATGCAATAGATTTCTGACAGATCTTGCAACTCAATTCTGGGCATCCATGAGGTGCTGTTGGCCATCAATCAAATTGTGCCCTAAGGCAATCTGTAATTGCATGGCCCAGCACACTCATCAAGCCAAGAGATCGAACAATTAAGAGGTTCAATGGAGCAACACTGGGCACACCTACAAATGATGTGTCAGCATAATGAAGTGACAAAATACAGTTATTTGCTAAACAGCAGATAGTCATAGAGATTAGGCCACTGTTGTGTACAATTCTGCTTTCCTTCATATCGGAAATATGTTATGAAACTTGAAAGGGTTCAGAAAAGATTCACAAGGATATTGCCAGGGTTGGAGGATATGAGCTACAGGGAGAGGCTGAACAGGCTGGGGCTGTTTTGCCTGTAGCGTCGGAGGCTGAGGGGTGATCTTATATAGGATTACAAAATTATGAGGGGCATGGATTGGATAAATAGACAAAGTCTTTTCCCTGGGGTCGGGGAGTTCAGAACGAGAGGGCATAGGTTTAGGGTGAGAAGGGAAAGATATAAAAGAGACCTACAGGGCAATGTTTTCACACCAAAGGTGGTACGTGTATGAAATGAGCTATCAGAGGAAGTGGTGGAGGCTGGTACAATTGCAACATTTAAAAGGCATTTGGATGGGTATATGAATAGGAAAGGTTTGGAGGGGTATGGGCCGGGTGCTGGCAGGTGGGACTAGATTGGGTTGGGATATCTGGTTGGCACAGACGGGTTGAACCGAAGGGTCTATTTCCATGCTGTACATTTCTATGACTCTGAGGTATACATCATGGAAACTGACCCTTCAGTCTAACTCACCCATGCCAACCAGATATCCTAATCTAATAAGTCCCATTTGCCAGTACTTGGCCCATATCCCTCTAAACCCTTCCTGTTCATATACCCATCCAGATGTCATTTGAATGTCATTGTATCAGCCTCCACTACTTCCTCTGGCAGCTCATTCCATACACGCAATACCCTCTGTGGGAAAAAGTTGCCCCTTGTATCCCCTTTAAGTCTTTCCGCTTTCACCCTAAACCTATGTCCTCTAGTTCTGGACCCACACATCCTGGGGAAAAGACCTTGTCTATTCACTCTTTCCACGTCCCTCATGATTTTAAAAGAGCATGCCTCAGTCTCCAACACTCCAGGGAAAACAGTCCCAGCCTATTCAGCCTTTCCCTGTAGCTCAAACCCTGCAATCCTGGCAACAACTTTGTAAATGTTTTCTGAACCCTTTCAAGTTTCACAACATCCTTCTGATAGGAGGGAGACCAGAATTGCACACAATGATAGATAGGGCCAAGTGATTTCGCAACCAACAGTTCAGACCTAAGCTCTACAATTTGCTGTGTCTGGTCGTGAATAGAGGCAGACAATTAAACAACTCCCTGGAGGAGAAGACGATATAAATATCTCCATCCTCAATTATGGAGGACCCGAGCACATCAGTGCAAATTAAGGCTAAGCATTTATGACAGTCTGCAGGCAGAAGTAACAAGTGAAAGAGTTTAGACTGGGTGGATTTCTTGGAATGTAATCCAGGAGGGGTTTTTTTGTGGAGAAAGTGAGGACTGCATATGCTGGAGATCAGAGCTGAAAGTGTGTTGCTGGAAAAGCGCAGCAGGTCAGGCAGCATCCAAGGAGCAGGAGAATCGACGTTTCGGGCATGAGCCCTTCTTCAGGAATGAGGAACGTGTGTCCAGCAGGCTAAGATAAAAGGTAGGGAGGAGGGACTTGGGGGAGGGGCGTTGGAAATGCGATAGGTGGAAGGAGGTCAAGGTGAGCGTGATAGGCCAGGGTGGGGGCAGAGAGGTCAGGAAGAAGATTGTAGGAAGGTGGTGCTGAGTTCGAGAATTGGGACTGAGACAAGGTGGGGGGAGGGGAAATGAGGAAACTGGAGAAATCTGAGTTCATCCCTTGTGGTTGAAGGGTTCCTAGGCAGCATCCCTTGTGGTTGGAGGGTTCCTAGCCCTAACCCTAACCCTATCACAGGTGCAACATAGGACAGCATAGTGCTGGAACTGATTCTGGGGAAAGAAGCTGGATGAGTAAAAGCAAATTACTGCGGATGCTGGAATCTGAAACCAAAAGAGAAAATACTGGAAAATCTCAGCAGGTCTGGCAGCATCTGTAAGGAGAGAAAAGAGCTGACGTACAAGTCTAACTGACCCTTTGTCAAAGTGTTTGATGTAGCATTGGGGGAACATTTTCGTGATAGTGAAAACAACATGGTTCAGAATACTTAAGGACAAGTGAAAAGATGGCTTGCAAAAGGTGTTTTCGATAGGGGGGGAAAGGCATATTTTATTAAAATAAAGCAGAAACTGGCCAAAGTGGACTGGGAACAGTTCCTTGCACATAATTCTAATACTGGAGCAGTGGGAGGCATCATCAGAAATCCCTCCCACCCCGGTAACACTCTCTTCGTCATCATCAGAGACCCGTCACAGACCAGTAACATTCTCTTCCAACACCATCAGAGACCCCTCCTACCCCGGTAACACTCTCTTCATCATCATCAGAGACGCCTCCCACTCCAGTAACACTCACTTCATCATCATCAGAGACCACTCCCACCCCGGTAACACTCTCTTCAACGTCATCAGAGACCCCTCACTCCCCGGTAACACTCTCTTCATCATCATCATCAGAGACCCCTCCCACACCAGTAACATTTTCTTCCAACACCACCAGAGACACCTCCTACCCCGGTAACACTCTCTTCATCATCATCAGAGACACCTCACAATGTGGTAACACGCTTCAGCATCATCAGAGATCCCTCCCATCCCAGTAACACTCTTTTCATCATCATCAGAGACCCCTCCTACCCCGTTAACATTCTCTTCCAACACGATCAGAGACCCCTCCTACCCTGGTAACACTGTCTTCATCATCATCAGAGACCCCTCCCATCCTGGTAACACTCTCTTCTTCATCATCAGAGACCCCTCCCACCCGGTATCACTCTTCATCATCATCAGAGATCCCACTCACCGTGGTAACACTCTCTTCATCATCGTCAGAGACCCCTTCCACCCCGGTAACACTCTCTTCATGATCATCATCAGAGACCCCTCTCACCCTGGTAACACTCTCTTCCAATATCATCAGAGACCCCTCCCATCCCGGTAACACTCTCTTCCATCACCATCAGAGACCCCTCCTATCCGGGCAACACTTTCTTCATCATCGCAAGAGACCCTTCACACCCCGGTAACAATCTCTTCCAACACCATCAGAGTCTCCTCCTACCCCGGAAACAGTCTCATCTAACATCAGACACGCCTCCCAACCCAGAAACTCTCTCTTTATCATCATCAGAGACCCCTCCCAACCTGGTAACACTCTCTTGATCATCATTAGAGACCCCTCTCACCCAGTAACACTGTCTAAATCATCATCAGAGACTCCTCACACCCGGTAATACTCACTCCAACACCATCAGAGATCCCTCTCACTCCGGTGACACACTTCATCATCATCAGAGTCCCCCCCCATACCCCTGTAACACTGTCTTCATCATCATCAGAGAACGCTCCCACCCCAGTAAGACTCTCTTCATCATCGTCAGAGACCGCCCCCCCCCCCCTTACCCCTGTAACACTGTCTTCATCATCATCAGATTCCCCTCACACCCTGGTAACACGCTCTTCATCATCATCAGACACCCCTCCTACCCTGGTAACACTCTCATCATCATCATCATCAGAGACTCCTCACACCCCGGTAACACTCTCTTCATCATCATCAGAGACTCCTCCCTCCCCGGTAACATTCACATCATCATCATCATCAGTGACACCTCCCACCGTGGTAACATTCTCTTCCAACACCATCAGAGACCCCTCCTACCCGGGTAACACTCTTTTCATCATCATCAGAGACCCCTCCCAACCTGGTAACACTCTCTTCATCATCTTCAGAGATCCCTCCCACCCTGGTAACACTCTCATCATCATCATCATCATCAGAAACACCTCCCACCCGGTAACACTGTCTTCATCATCATCAGAGACCCCACCTACCCCGGTAACACTGTATTCTTCATCATCAGAGACCCCTCCCACCCGGTAACACTCTCTTCATCATCTTCAGAGATCCCTCCGACCCTGGTAACACTCTCTTCCAACACCATCAGAGACTCCTCCTACCCCGGTAACACTCTCTTCATCATCGTCAGAGACCCCTCACACCCCGGTAACAATCTCTTCCAATACCATCAGAGTCTCCTCCTAACCCGGAAACACTCCCATCTAACATCAGACATGCTTCCCAACCCAGAAACTCTCTCTTCATCATCATCAGAGATTCCTCACACCCCGGTAACACTCTCTTCATCATCATCAGAGACCCCTCTCACCTGATAACACTGTCTTAATCATCATCAGAGACTCCTCATACCCCGGTAACACACTCTTCATTATCCTCATCAGAGACCCCTCTCACCCCGGTAACACTCTCTTCCAACACCATCAGAGACCCCTCCTACCCCGGTAACACTCTCTTCATCATCATTAGAGACCCTCTCACCCGGTAACACTGTCTTAATCATCATCAGAGACTCCTCATAACCCGGTAACACTCTCTCCAACACCATCAGAGATCACTCTCACTCCGGTAACACTCTCATCATCATCATCATCAGAGACACCTCCCACCCGGTAACACTGTCTTCATCATCATCAGAGACTCCTCACTCCCCGGTAACACTCTCTTCAGCATCATCAGAGATCCCTCCCATTCCAGTAACACTCTCTTCATCATCATCAGAGACCCCTCGCTTCCCGGTAACACTCCATTCACCATCATCAGAGACCCCTCCTAACCTGGTAACACTCACTTCATCATCATCAAAGGCCGCTCCCACCCTGTAACACACTCTTCATCATCATCAGAGATCCCTCCCACCCCAGTAACACTCTCTTCCAACACCATCAGAGACCCCTCCTACCCCGGTAACACTCTCTTCATCATCATTTGAGACCCCTCTCACCCGGTAACACTGTCTTAATCATCATCATAGACTCCTCATAACCCGGTAACACACTCTCCAACACCATCAGAGATCCCTCTCAGTCCGGTAACACTCTTCATCATCATTAGAGACCCCTCACTCCCGGTAACACTCTCTTCATCATCATCATCAGAGATCCCTCCTACCCCGGTAACACTCTCATCAGCATCATCATCAGAGACACCTCCTACCTGGGTAACACTCTTTTCATCATCATCAGAGACCCCTCCCAACCTGGTAACACTCTCTTCAGCATCATCAGAGATCCCTCCCATCCCAGTAACACTCTTTTCATCATCATCAGAGACCCATCTACCCCGGTAACATTCTCTTCCAACACCATCAGAGATCCCGCCTACCCTGGTAACACTGTCTTCATCATCATTAGAGACCCCTCCAAACCTGGTAACACTCTCTTGTTGATCATCAGAGACCCCTCCCACCCGGTATCACTCTTCATCATCATCAGAGATCCCACCCACCGTGGTAACACTCTCTTCATCATCGTCAGAGACCCCTTCCACCCCGGTAACACTCTCTCCATGATCATCATCAGAGACCCCTCTCACTCCGGTAACACTCTTCATCATCATCAGAGACCCCACCCATACCCCTGTAACACTGTCTTCATCATCGTCAGAGACCCCTCCCACCCCGTAACACTCTCTTCATGATCATCATCAGAGATCCCTCTCACCCTGGTAACACTCTCTTCCAATATCATCAGAGACCCCTCCCATCCCGGTAACACTCTCTTCCATCACCATCAGAGACCCCTCCGATCCGGGCAACACTTTCTTCATCATCGCAAGAGACCCTTCACACCCCGGTAACAATCTCTTCCAACACCATCAGAGTCTCCTCCTACCCCGGAAACAGTCTCATCTAACATCAGACACGCCTCCCAACCCAGAAGCTCTCTCTTTATCATCATCAGAGACCCATCCCAACCTGGTAACACTCTCTTGATCATCATTAGAGACCCCTCTCACCCAGTAACACTGTCTAAATCATCATCAGAAACTCCTCACACCCCGGGAATACTCTCTCCAACACCATCAGAGATCCCTCTCACTCCGGTAACACTCTTCATCATCATCAGAGACCCCACCCATACCCCTGTAACACTGTCTTCATCATCATCAGAGAACCCTCCCACCCCAGTAACACTCTCTTAATCATCGTCAGAGAACCCCCCATACCCCAGGTAACACGCTCTTCATCATCATCAGACACCCCTCCTACCCCAGTAAAACTCTCATCATCATCATCATCAGAGACACCTCCCAACCGGTAACAGTGTCTTCATCATCATCAGAGACTCCTCACACCCCGGTAACACTCTCTTCATCATCATCAGAGACCCCTCACACCCTGGTAACACTCTCTTCATCATCATCAGAGACCCCTCACTCCCCAGTAACATTCACATTATCATCATCATCAGTGACACCTCCCACCGTGGTAACATTCTCTTCCAACACCATCAGAGACCCCTCCTACCCGGGTAACACTCTTTTCATCATCATCAGAGACCCCTCCCAACCTGGTAACACTCTCTTCAGCATCATCAGAGATCCCTCCCATCCCAGTAACACTCTCTTCATCATCATCAGAGACCCCTCACTCCCCGGTAACACTCTCTTCATCATCATCAGAGACCCCTCCTAATCCGGTAACACTGTCTTCTTCATCATCAGAGACCCCTCGCACCCGGTAACACTCTCTTCATCATCTTTAGAGATCCCTCCCACCCTGGTAACACTCTCTTCATCATCGTCAGAGACCCCTTCCACCCCGGTAACACACTCTTCATTATCATCATCAGAGACCCCTCTCACCCCGGTAACACTCTCTTCCAACACCATCACAGACTCCTCCTACCCCGGTAACAATCTCTTCCAAGACCATCAGAGACCCCACCTACCCGGGCAACACTCTCTTCATCATCGTCAGAGACCCCTCACACCCCGGTAACAATCTCTTCCAATACCATCAGAGTCTCCTCCTAACCCGGAAACACTCTCATCT
The DNA here is from genome assembly GCF_037043375.1 of Chiloscyllium plagiosum. Lineage (NCBI taxonomy): Eukaryota > Metazoa > Chordata > Chondrichthyes > Orectolobiformes > Hemiscylliidae > Chiloscyllium > Chiloscyllium plagiosum. The sequence continues at coordinate 182,530,684 of NW_028270139.1, forward strand.
AACATCAGACATGCCTCCCAACCCAGAAACTCTCTCTTCATCATCATCAGAGACTCCTCACACCCCGGTAACACTCTCTTCATCATCATCAGAGACCCCTCTCACCCCGGTAACACTCTCTTCCAACACCATCAGAGACCCCTCCTACCCCGGTAACACTCTCTTCATCATCATCAGAGATCCCTCCCATCCCAGTAACACTGTCTTCATCATCAGCAGAGACCCCTCACTCCCCGGTAACACTCTCTTCATCATCATCAGAGACCCCTCCTACCCCGGTAACATTCTCTTCATCATCTTCAAAGATCCATCCCACCCTGGTAACACTCTCATCATCATCATCATCATCAGAAAAACCTCCCACCCGGTAACACTCTCTTCATCATCTTCAGAGATCCCTCCCAGCCTGGTAACACTCTCTTCATCATCGTCAGAGACCCCTTCCACCCCGGTAACACACTCTTCATTATCATCATCAGAGACCCCTCTCACCCCGGTAACACTCTCTTCCCACACCATCAGAGACGCCACCTGGCCGGGTAACACTCTCTTCAGCATCATCAGAGATCCCTCCCATTCCAGTAACACTCTCTTCATCATCATCAGAGACCCCTCGCTCCCCGGTAACACTCTATTCACCATCATCAGAGACCCCTCCTAACCTGGTAACACTCACTTCATCATCATCAGAGGCCGCTCCCACCCTGTAACACACTCTTCATCGTCATCAGAGATCCCTCCCACCCCAGTAACACTCTCTTCCAACACCATCAGAGACCCCTCCTACCCCGGTAACACTCTCTTCATCAACATTAGAGACCCCTCTCACCCGGTAACACTGTCTTAATCATCATCATAGACTCCTCATAACCCGGTAATACACTCTCCAACACCATCAGAGATCCCTCTCAGTCCGGTAACACTCTTCATCATCATTAGAGACCCCTCACTCCCGGTAACACTCTCTTCATCATCATCATCAGAGATCCCTCCTACCCCGGTAACACTCTCATCATCATCATCATCAGAGACACCTCCTACCTGGGTAACACTTTTTTCATCATCATCAGAGATCCCTCCCAACCTGGTAACACTCTCTTCAGCATCATCAGAGATCCCTCCCATCCCAGTAACACTCTTTTCATCATCATCGGGGACCCCTCTACCCCGGTAACATTCTCTTCCAACACCATCAGGAATCCGGCCTACCCTGGTAACACTGTCTTCATCATCATCAGAGACCCCTCCCAACCTGGTAACACTCTCTTGTTGATCATCAGAGACCCCTCCCACCCGGTATCACTCTTCATCATCATCAGAGATCCCACCCACCGTGGTAACACTCTCTTCATCATCGTCAGAGACCCCTTCCACCCCGGTAACACTCTCTTCATGATCATCATCAGAGACCCCTCCCACCTGGTATCACTCTTCATCATCATCAGAGATCCCACTCACCGTGATAACACTCTCTTCATCATCGTCAGAGACCCCTTCCACCCCGGTAACACTCTCTTCATGATCATCATCAGAGACCCCTCTCACCCTGGTAACACTCTCTTCCAATATCATCAGAGACTCCTCCCATCCCGGTAACACTCTCTTCCATCACCATCAGAGACCCCTCCGATCCGGGCAACACTTTCTTCATCATCGCAAGAGACCCTTCACACCCCGGTAACAATCTCTTCCAACACCATCAGAGTCTCCTCCTACCCCGGAATCAGTCTCATCTAACATCAGACATGCCTCCCAACCCAGAAACTCTCTCTTTATCATCATCAGAGACCCCTCCCAACCTGGTAACACTCTCTTGATCATCATTAGAGACACCTCTCACCCAGTAACACTGTCTAAATCATCATCAGAGACTCCTCACACCCCGGTAATACTCTCTCCAACACCATCAGAGATCCCTCTCACTCCGGTGACGCACTTCATCATCATCAGAGACCCCCCCCATACCCCGGTAACACTGTCTTCATCATCAGCAGAGAACCCTCCCACCCCAGTAAGACTCTCTTCATCATCGTCAGAGACCCCCCCCCCCCTTACTCCTGTAACACTGTCTTCATCATCATCAGATTCCCCTCACACCCTGGTAACACGCTCTTCATCATCATCAGACACCCCTTCTACCCCGGTAACACTCTCATCATCATCATCATCAGAGACACCTCCCAACCGGTAACACTGTCTTCATCATCATCAGAGACTCCTCACACCCCGGTAACACTCTCTTCATCATCATCAGAGAGCCCTCCCTCCCCGGTAACATTCACATCATCATCATCATCAGTGACACCTCCCATCGTGGTAACATTCTCTTCCAACACCATCAGAGACCCCTCCTACCCGGGTAACACTCTTTTCATCATCATCAGAGACCCCTCCCAACCTGGTAACACTCTCTTCATCATCTTCAGAGATCCCTCCCACCCTGGTAACACTCTCATCATCATCAGAAACACCTCCCACCCGGTAACACTGTCTTCATCATCATCAGAGACTACTCACACCCCAGTAACACTCACTTCATCATCATCAGAGACCCCTCCTACCCCGGTAACACTGTATTCTTCATCATCAGAGACCCCTCCCACCCGGTAACACTCTCTTCATCATCTTCAGAGATCCCTCCCACCCTGGTAACACTCTCTTCCAACACCATCAGAGACTCCTCCTACCCCAGTAACACTCTCTTCCAACACCATCAGAGACCCCACCTACCCGGGCAACACTCTCTTCATCATCGTCATAGACCCCTCACACCCCGGTAACAATCTCTTCCAATACCATCAGAGTCTCGTCCTAACCCGGAAACACTCTCATCTAACATCAGACATGCTTCCCAACCCAGAAACTCTCTCTTCATCATCATCAGAGACTCCTCACACCCCGGTAACACTCTCTTCATCATCATCAGAGACCCCTCTCACCTGATAACACTGTCTTAATCATCATCAGAGACTCCTCATACCCCGGTAACACACTCTTCATTATCCTCATCAGAGACCCCTCTCACCCCGGTAACACTCTCTTCCAACACCATCAGAGACCCCTCCTACCCCGGTAACACTCTCTTCATCATCATTAGAGACCCCTCTCACCCGGTAACACTGTCTTAATCATCATCAGAGACTCCTCATAACCCGGTAACACTCTCTCCAACACCATCAGAGACCCCACCTACCCGGGCAACACTCTCTTCATCATTGTCAGAGACCCCTCACACCCCGGTAACAATCTCTTCCAATACCATCAGAGTCTCCTCCTAACCCGGAAACACTCTCATCTAACATCAGACATGCTTCCCAACCCAGAAACTCTCTCTTCATCATCATCAGAGATTCCTCACACCCCGGTAACACTCTCTTCATCATCATCAGAGACCCCTCTCACCTGATAACACTGTCTTAATCATCATCAGAGACTCCTCATACCCCGGTAACACACTCTTCATTATCCTCATCAGAGACCCCTCTCACCCCGGTAACACTCTCTTCCAACACCATCAGAGACCCCTCCTACCCCGGTAACACTCTCTTCATCATCATTAGAGACCCTCTCACCCGGTAACACTGTCTTAATCATCATCAGAGACTCCTCATAACCCGGTAACACTCTCTCCAACACCATCAGAGATCACTCTCACTCCGGTAACACTCTCATCATCATCATCATCAGAGACACCTCCCACCCGGTAACACTGTCTTCATCATCATCAGAGACTCCTCACTCCCCGGTAACACTCTCTTCAGCATCATCAGAGATCCCTCCCATTCCAGTAACACTCTCTTCATCATCATCAGAGACCCCTCGCTTCCCGGTAACACTCCATTCACCATCATCAGAGACCCCTCCTAACCTGGTAACACTCACTTCATCATCATCAGAGGCCGCTCCCACCCTGTAACACACTCTTCATCATCATCAGAGATCCCTCCCACCCCAGTAACACTCTCTTCCAACACCATCAGAGACCCCTCCTACCCCGGTAACACTCTCTTCATCATCATTTGAGACCCCTCTCACCCGGTAACACTGTCTGAATCATCATCATAGACTCCTCATAACCCGGTAACACACTCTCCAACACCATCAGAGATCCCTCTCAGTCCGGTAACACTCTTCATCATCATTAGAGACCCCTCACTCCCGGTAACACTCTCTTCATCATTATCATCAGAGATCCCTCCTACCCCGATAACACTCTCATCATCATCATCATCAGAGACACCTCCTACCTGGGTAACACTCTTTTCATCATCATCAGAGACCCCTCCCAACCTGGTAACACTCTCTTCAGCATCATCAGAGATCCCTCCCATCCCAGTAACACTCTTTTCATCATCATCAGAGACCCATCTACCCCGGTAACATTCTCTTCCAACACCATCAGAGATCCCGCCTACCCTGGTAACACTGTCTTCATCATCATCAGAGACCCCTCCCAACCTGGTAACACTCTCTTGTTGATCATCAGAGACCCCTCCCACCCGGTATCACTCTTCATCATCATCAGAGATCCCACCCACCGTGGTAACACTCTCTTCATCATCGTCAGAGACCCCTTCCACCCCGGTAACACTCTCTTCATGATCATCATCAGAGACCCCTCCCACCTGGTATCACTCTTCATCATCATCAGAGATCCCACTCACCGTGGTAACACTCTCTTCATCATCTTCAGAGATCCCTCCCACCCTGGTAATACTCTCATCATCATTATCATCATCAGAAACACCTCCCACCCGGTAACACTGTCTTCATCATCATCAGAGACTACTCACACCCCAGTAACACTCACTTCATCATCATCAGAGACCCCTCCTACCCCGGTAACACTGTATTCTTCATCATCAGAGACCCCACCCACCCGGTAACACTCTCTTCATCATCTTCAGAGATCTCTCCCACCGTGGTAACACTCTCTGCCAACACCATCAGAGACTCCTCCTACCCCGGTAACACTCTCTTCCAACACCATCAGAGACCCCACCTACCCGGGCAACACTCTCTTCATCATCGTCAGAGACCCCTCACACCCCGGTAACAATCTCTTCCAATACCATCAGAGTCTCGTCCTAACCCGGAAACACTCTCATCTAACATCAGACATGCTTCCCAACCCAGAAACTCTCTCTTCATCATCATCAGAGACTCCTCACACCCCGGTAACACTCTCTTCATCATCATCAGAGACCCCTCTCACCTGATAACACTGTCTTAATCATCATCAGAGACTCCTCATGCCCCGGTAACACACTCTTCATTATCCTCATCAGAGACCCCTCTCACCCCGGTAACATTCTCTTCCAACACCATCAGAGACCCCTCCTACCCCGGTAACACTCTCTTCATCATCATTAGAGACCCCTCTCACCCGGTAACACTGTCTTAATCATCATCAGAGACTCCTCATAACCCGGTAACACTCTCTCCAACACCATCAGAGATCACTCTCACTCCGGTAACACTCTCATCATCATCATCATCAGAGACACCTCCCACCCGGTAACACTGTCTTCATCATCATCAGAGACTCCTCACTCCCCGGTAACACTCTCTTCAGCATCATCAGAGATCCCTCCCATTCCAGTAACACTCTCTTCATCATCATTAGAGACCCCTCGCTCCCCGGTAACACTCCATTCACCATCATCAGAGACCCCTCCTAACCTGGTAACACTCACTTCATCATCATCAGAGGCCGCTCCCACCCTGTAACACACTCTTCATCATCATCAGAGATTCCTCCCACCCCGGTAACACTCTCTTCCAACACCATCAGAGACCCCTCTACCCCGGTAACATTCTCTTCCAACACCATCAGAGATCCCGCCTCCCCTGGTAACACTGTCTTCATCATCATCAGAGACCCCTCCCAACCTGGTAACACTCTCTTGTTGATCATCAGAGACCCCTCCCACCCGGTATCACTCTTCATCATCATCAGAGATCCCACCCACCGTGGTAACACTCTCTTCATCATCGTCAGAGACCCCTTCCACCCCGGTAACACTCTCTTCATGATCATCATCAGAGACCCCTCCCACCCGGTATCACTCTTCATCATCATCAGAGATCCCTCCTACCCTGGTAACACTGTCTTCATCATCATCAGAGACCCCTCCCACCCCGGTAACACTCTCTTCATGATCATCATCAGAGACCCCTCTCACCCTGGTAACACTCTCTTCCAATATCATCAGAGACCCCTCCCATCCCGGTAACACTCTCTTCCATCACCATCAGAGACCCCTCCGATCCGGGCAACACTTTCTTCATCATCGCAAGAGACCCTTCACACCCCGGTAACAATCTCTTCCAACACCATCAGAGTCTCCTCCTACCCCGGAAACCGTCTCATCTAACATCAGACACGCCTCCCAACCCAGAAGCTCTCTCTTTATCATCATCAGAGACCCCTCCCAACCTGGTAACACTCTCTTGATCATCATTAGAGACCCCTCTCACCCAGTAACACTGTCTAAATCATCATCAGAAACTCCTCACACCCCGGGAATACTCTCTCCAACACCATCAGAGATCCCTCTCACTCCGGTAACACTCTTCATCATCATCAGAGACCCCACCCATACCCCAGGTAACACTCTCTTCATCATCATCAGACACCCCTCCTACCCCGGTAAAACTCTCATCATCATCATCATCAGAGACACCTCCCAACCGGTAACACTGTCTTCATCATCGTCAGAGACCCCCCCCCCCCCTTACTCCTGTAACACTGTCTTCATCATCATCAGATTCCCCTCACACCCTGGTAACACGCTCTTCATCATCATCAGACACCCCTCCTACCCCGGTAACACTCTCATCATCATCATCATCAGAGACACCTCCCAACCGGGAACACTGTCTTCATCATCATCAGAGACTCCTCACACCCCGGTAACACTCTCTTCATCATCATCAGAGAGCCCTCCCTCCCCGGTAACATTCACATCATCATCATCATCAGTGACACCTCCCACCGTGGTAACATTCTCTTCCAACACCATCAGAGACCCCTCCTACCCGGGTAACACTCTTTTCATCATCATCAGAGACCCCTCCCAACCTGGTAGCACACTCTTCATCATCTTCAGAGATCCCTCCCACCCTGGTAACACTCTCATCATCATTATCATCATCAGAAACACCTCCCACCCGGTAACACTGTCTTCATCATCATCAGAGACTACTCACACCCCAGTAACACTCACTTCATCATCATCAGAGACCCCTCCTACCCCGGTAACACTGTATTCTTCATCATCAGAGACCCCACCCACCCGGTAACACTCTCTTCATCATCTTCAGAGATCTCTCCCACCCTGGTAACACTCTCTTCCAACACCATCAGAGACTCCTCCTACCCCGGTAACACTCTCTTCCAACACCATCAGAGACCCCACCTACCCGGGCAACACTCTCTTCATCATCGTCAGAGACCCCTCACAACCCGGTAACAATCTCTTCCAATACCATCAGAGTCTCCTCCTAACCCGGAAACACTCCCATCTAACATCAGACATGCTTCCCAACCCAGAAACACTCTCTTCATCATCATCAGAGACTCCTCACACCCCGGTAACACTCTCTTCATCATCATCAGAGACCCCTCTCACCTGATAACACTGTCTTAATCATCATCAGAGACTCCTCATGCCCCGGTAACACACTCTTCATTATCCTCATCAGAGACCCCTCTCACCCCGGTAACACTCTCTTCCAACACCATCAGAGACCCCTCTCACCCGGTAACACTGTCTTAATCATCATCAGAGACTCCTCATAACCCGGTAACACTCTCTCCAACACCATCAGAGATCACTCTCACTCCGGTAACACTCTCATCATCATCATCATCAGCGACACCTCCCACCCGGTAACACTGTCTTCATCATCATCAGAGACTCCTCACTCCCCGGTAACACTCTCTTCAGCATCATCAGAGATCCCTCCCATTCCAGTAACACTCTCTTCATCATCATCAGAGACCCCTCGCTCCCCGGTAACACTGTCTTCTTCATCATCAGAGACCCCTCCCACCCGGTAACACACTCTTCATCATCTTTAGAGATCCCTCCCACCCTGGTAACACTCTCTTCATCATCATCAGAGACCCCTCACTGCCCGGTAACATTCACATTATCATCATCATCAGTGACACCACCCACCGTGGTAACATTCTCTTCCAACACCATCAGAGACCCCTCCTACCCTGGTAACACTGTCTTCATCATCATCAGAGACCCCTCCCAACCTGGTAACACTCTCTTCAGCATCATCAGAGATCCCTCCCATCCCAGTAACACTCTCTTCATCATCATCAGAGACCCCTCGCTCCCCGGTAACACTCTCTTCATCATCATCAGAGACCCCTCCTAATCCGGTAACACTGTCTTCTTCATCATCAGAGACCCCTCCCACCCGGTAACACTTTCTTCATCATCTTTAGAGATCCCTCCCACCCTGGTAACACTCTCTTCATCATCGTCAGAGACCCCTTCCACCCCGGTAACACACTCTTCATTATCATCATCAGAGACCCCTCTCACCCCGGTAACACTCTCTTCCAACACCATCAGAGACTCCTCCTACCCCGGTAACAATCTCTTCCATGACCATCAGAGACCCCACCTACCCGGGCAACACTCTCTTCATCATCGTCAGAGACCCCTCACACCCCAGTAACAATCTCTTCTAATACCATCAGAGTCTCCTCCTAACCCGTAACACTCTCATCTAACATCAGATATGCCTCCCAACCCAGAAACTCTCTCTTCATCATCATCAGAGACTCCTCACACCCCGGTAACACTCTCTTCATCATCATCAGAGACCCCTCTCACCCTGGTAACACTCTCTTCCAACACCATCAGAGACCCCTCACACCCTGGTAACACTCTCTTCATCATCATCAGAGACCCCTCACTCCCCGGTAACATTCACATTATCATCATCATCAGTGACACCACCCACCGTGGTAACATTCTCTTCCAACACCATCAGAGACCCCTCCTACCCGGGTAACACTCTTTTCATCATCATCAGAGACGCCTCCCAACCTGGTAACACTCTCTTCAGCATCATCAGAGATCCGTCCCATCCCAGTAACACTCTCTTCATCATCATCAGAGACCCCTCACTCCCCGGTAACACACTCTTCATTATCATCATCAGAGACCCCTCTCACCCCGGTAACACTCTCTTCCAACACCATCAGAGACTCCTCCTACCCCGGTAACAATCTCTTCCATCACCATCAGAGACCCCACCTACCCGGGCAACACTCTCTTCATCATCGTCAGAGACCCCTCACACCCCAGTAACAATCTCTTCTAATACCATCAGAGTCTCCTCCTAACCCGGAAACACTCTCATCTAACATCAGATATGCCTCCCAACCCAGAAACTCTCTCTTCATCATCATCAGAGACTCCTCACACCCCGGTAACACTCTCTTCATCATCATCAGAGACCCCTCTCACCCTGGTAACACTCTCTTCCAACACCATCAGAGACCCCTCACACCCTGGTAACACTCTCTTCATCATCATCAGAGACCCCTCACTCCCCGGTAACATTCACATTATCATCATCATCAGTGACACCACCCACCGTGGTAACATTCTCTTCCAACACCATCAGAGACCCCTCCTACCCGGGTAACACTCTTTTCATCATCATCAGAGACGCCTCCCAACCTGGTAACACTCTCTTCAGCATCATCAGAGATCCGTCCCATCCCAGTAACACTCTCTTCATCATCATCAGAGACCCCTCACTCCCCGGTAACACTCTCTTCATCATCATCAGAGACCACCCTAATCCGGTAACACTGTCTTCTTCATCATCGGAGACCACTCCCACCCGGTAACACTCTCTTCATCATCTTTAGAGATCCCTCCCACCCTGGTAACACTCTCTTCATCATCGTCAGAGACCCCTTCCACCCCGGTAACACACTCTTCATTATCATCATCAGAGACCCCTCTCACCCCGGTAACACTCTCTTCCAACACCATCACAGACTCCTCCTACCCCGGTAACAATCTCTTCCAAGACCATCAGAGACCCCACCTACCCGGGCAACACTCTCTTCATCATCGTCAGAGACCCCTCACACCCCGGTAACAATCTCTTCTAATACCATCAGAGTCTCCTCATAACCCGGAAACACTCTCATCTAACATCAGACATGCCTCCCAACCCAGAAACTCTCTCTTCATCATCATCAGAGACTCCTCACACCCCGGTAACACTGTCTTCATCATCATCAGAGACCCCTCACTCCCCGGTAACACTCTCTTCATCATCATCAGAGACCCCTCCTACCCCGGTAACACTCTCTTCATCATCTTCAGAGATCCCTCCCAGCCTGGTAACACTCTCTTCATCATCGTCAGAGACCCCTTCCACCCCGGTAACACACTCTTCATTATCATCATCAGAGACCCCTCTCACCCCGGTAACACTCTCTTCCAACACCATCAGAACGCCACCTAGCCGGGTAACACTCTCTTCATCATCGTCAGAGACCCCTCACACCCCGGTAACAATCTCTTCCACTACCGTCATAGTCTCCTCCTATCCCGGAAACACTCTCATCTAACGTCAGACATGCCTCCCAACCCAGAAACTCTGTCTTCATCATCATCATCAGAGACTCCTCGCACCCCGGTAACACTCTCTTCATCATCATCAGAGACCCCTCTCACCTGATAACACTGTCTTAATCATCATCAGAGACTCCTCATACCCCGGTAACACACTCTTCATTATCCTCATCAGAGACCCCTCTCACCCCGGTAACACACTCTTCCAACACCATCAGAGACCCCTCCTACCCCGGTAACACTCTCTTCATCATCATTAGAGACCCCTCTCACCCGGTAACACTGTCTTAATCATCATCAGAGACTCCTCATAACCCGGTAACACTCTCTCCAACACCATCAGAGATCCCTCTCACTCCGGTAACACTCTCATCATCATCATCGTCAGAGAGACCTCCCACCCGGTAACACTGTCTTCATCATCATCAGAGACTCCTCACTCCCCGGTAACACTCTCTTCAGCATCATCAGAGATCCCTCCCATCCCAGTAACACTCTCTTCATCATCATCAGAGACCCCTCGCTCCCCGGTAACACTCCATTCATCATCATCAGAGACCCCTCCTAACCTGGTAACACTCACTTCATCATCATCAGAGGCCACTCCCACCCTGTAACACACACTTCATCATCATCAGAGATCTCTCCCACCCCAGTAACACTCTCTTCCAACACCATCAGAGACCCCTCCTACCCCGGTAACACTCTCTTCATCATCATTAGAGACCCCTCTCACCCGGTAACACTGTCTCAATCATCATCATAGACTCCTCATAACCCGGTAACACTCTCTCCAACACCATCAGAGATCCCTCTCAGTCCGGTAACACTCTTCATCATCATTAGAGACCCCTCACTCCCGGTAACACTCTCTTCATCATCATCATCAGAGATCCCTCCTACCCCGGTAACACTCTCTTCATCATCATCATCAGAGATCCCTCCTACCCCAGTAACACTCTCATCATCATCATCATCATCAGAGACACCTCCTACCCGGGTAACACTCTTTTCATCATCATCAGAGACCCCTCCCAAACTGGTAACACTCTTTTCATCATCAGAGACCCCTACTACCCCGGTAACATTCTCTTCCAACACCATCAGAGACCCCTCCTACCCTGGTAACACTGTCTTCATCATCATCAGAGACCCCTCCCAACCTGGTAACACTCTCTTCTTCATCATCAGAGACCCCTCCCACCCGGTATCACTCTTCATCATCATCAGAGACCCCTCTCACCCTGGTAACACTCTCTTCCAATATCATCAGAGACCCCTCTACCCCGGTAACACTCTCTTCCAACACCATCAGAGATCCCGCCTCCCCTGGTAACACTGTCTTCATCATCATCAGAGACCCCTCCCAACCTGGTAACACTCTCTTGTTGATCATCAGAGACCCCTCCCACCCGGTATCACTCTTCATCATCATCAGAGATCCCACCCACCGTGGTAACACTCTCTTCATCATCGTCAGAGACCCCTTCCACCCCGGTAACACTCTCTTCATGATCATCATCAGAGACCCCTCCCACCCGGTATCACTCTTCATCATCATCAGAGATCCCTCCTACCCTGGTAACACTGTCTTCATCATCATCAGAGACCCCTCCCACCCCGGTAACACTCTCTTCATGATCATCATCAGAGACCCCTCTCACCCTGGTAACACTCTCTTCCAATATCATCAGAGACCCCTCCCATCCCGGTAACACTCTCTTCCATCACCATCAGAGACCCCTCCGATCCGGGCAACACTTTCTTCATCATCGCAAGAGACCCTTCACACCCCGGTAACAATCTCTTCCAACACCATCAGAGTCTCCTCCTACCCCGGAAACCGTCTCATCTAACATCAGACACGCCTCCCAACCCAGAAGCTCTCTCTTTATCATCATCAGAGACCCATCCCAACCTGGTAACACTCTCTTGATCATCATTAGAGACCCCTCTCACCCAGTAACACTGTCTAAATCATCATCAGAGACTCCTCACACCCCGGGAATACTCTCTCCAACACCATCAGAGATCCCTCTCACTCCGGCAACACTCTTCATCATCATCAGAGACCCCACCCATACCCCTGTAACACTGTCTTCATCATCGTCAGAGAACCCTCCATACCCCAGGTAACACTCTCTTCATCATCATCAGACACCCCTCCTACCCCGGTAAAACTCTCATCATCATCATCATCAGAGACACCTCCCAACCGGTAACACTGTCTTCATCATCATCAGAGACCCCTCACACCCTGGTAACACTCTCTTCATCATCATCAGAGACCCCTCACTCCCCGGTAACATTCACATTATCATCATCATCAGTGACACCTCCCACCGTGGTAACATTCTCTTCCAACAGCATCAGAGACCCCTCCGACCCGGGTAACACTCTTTTCATCATCATCAGAGACCCCTCCCAACCTGGTAACACTCTCTTCAGCATCATCAGAGATCCCTCCCATCCCAGTAACACTCTCTTCATCATCATCAGAGACCCCTCACTCCCCGGTAACACTCTCTTCATCATCATCAGAGACCCCTCCTAATCCGGTAACACTGTCTTCTTCATCATCAGAGATCCCACCCATACCCCTGTAACACTGTCTTCATCATCGTCAGAGAACCCCCCATACCCCAGGTAACACTCTCTTCATCATCATCAGACACCCCTCCTACCCCGGTAAAACTCTCATCATCATCATCATCAGAGACACCTCCCAACCGGTAACACTGTCTTCATCATCATCAGAGACCCCTCACACCCTGGTAACACTCTCTTCATCATCATCAGAGACCCCTCACTCCCCGGTAACATTCACATTATCATCATCATCAGTGACACCTCCCACCGTGGTAACATTCTCTTCCAACACCATCAGAGACCCCTCCGACCCGGGTAACACTCTTTTCATCATCATCAGAGACCCCTCCCAACCTGGTAACACTCTCTTCAGCATCATCAGAGATCCCTCCCATCCCAGTAACACTCTCTTCATCATCATCAGAGACCCCTCACTCCCCGGTAACACTCTCTTCATCATCATCAGAGACCCCTCCTAATCCGGTAACACTGTCTTCTTCATCATCAGAGACCCCTCCCACCCAGTAACACTCTCTTCATCATCTTTAGAGATCCCTCCCACCCTGGTAACACTCTCTTCATCATCGTCAGAGACCCCTTCCACCCCGGTAACACACTCTTCATTATCATCATCACAGACCCCTCTCACCCCAGTAACACTCTCTTCCAACACCATCAGAGACTCCTCCTACCCCGGTAACAATCTCTTCCAAGACCATCAGAGACCCCACCTACCCGGGCAACACTCTCTTCATCATCGTCAGAGACCCCTCACACCCCGGTAACAATCTCTTCTAAGACCATCAGAGTCTCCTCCTAACCCGGAAACACTCTCATCTCACATCAGACATGCCTCCCAACCCAGAAACTCTCTCTTCATCATCATCAGAGACTCCTCACACCCCGGTAACACTCTCTTCATCATCATCAGAGACCCCTCTCACCCCGGTAACACTCTCTTCCAACACCATCAGAGACCCCTCACACCCTGGTAACACTCTCTTCATCATCATCAGAGACCCCTCACTCCCCGGTAACATTCACATTATCATCATCATTCGTGACACCTCCCACCGTGGTAACATTCTCTTCCAACACCATCAGAGACCCCTCCTACCCGGGTAACACTCTTTTCATCATCATCAGAGACGCCTCCCAACCTGGTAACACTCTCTTCAGCATCATCAGAGATCCGTCCCATCCCAGTAACACTCTCTTCATCATCATCAGAGACCCCTCCTAATCCGGTAACACTGTCTTCTTCATCATCAGAGACCCCTCCCACCCGGTAACACTCTCTTCATCATCTTTAGAGATCCCTCCCACCCGGTAACACTCTCTTCATCATCGTCAGAGACCCCTTCCACCCCGGTAACACACTCTTCATTATCATCATCAGAGACCCCTCTCACCCCGGTGACACTCTCTTCCAACACCATCAGAGACTCCTCCTACCCCGGTAACAATCTCTTCCAAGACCATCAGAGACCCCACCTACCCGGGCAACACTCTCTTCATCATCGTCAGAGACCCCTCACACCCCGGTAACAAGCTCTTCTAATACCATCAGAGTCTCCTCCTAACACGGAAACACTCTCATCTAACATCTGACATGCCTCCCAACCCAGAAACTCTCTCTTCATCATCATCAGAGACTCCTCACACCCCGGTAACACTCTCTTCATCATCATCAGAGACCCCTCTCACCCCGGTAACACTCTCTTCCAACACCATCAGAGACCCCTCACACCCTGGTAACACTCTCTTCATCATCATCAGAGACCCCTCACTCCCTGGTAACATTCACATTATCATCATCATCAGTGACACCACCCACCGTGGTAACATTCTCTTCCAACACCATCAGAGACCCCTCCTACCCGGGTAACACTCTTTTCATCATCATCAGAGACCCCTCCCAACCTGGTAACACTCTCTTCATCATCATCAGAGACCCCTCACTCCCCGGTAACACTCTCTTCATCATCATCAGAGACCCCTCCTAATCCGGTAACACTGTCTTCTTCATCATCAGAGACCCCTCCCACCCGGTAACACACTCTTCATCATCTTTAGAGATCCCTCCCACCCTGGTAACACTCTCTTCATCATCATCAGAGACCCCTCACTGCCCGGTAACATTCACATTATCATCATCATCAGTGACACCACCCACCGTGGTAACATTCTCTTCCAACACCATCAGAGACCACTCCTACCCTGGTAACACTGTCTTCATCATCATCAGAGACCCCTCCCAACCTGGTAACACTCTCTTCAGCATCATCAGAGATCCCTCCCATCCCAGTAACACTCTCTTCATCATCATCAGAGACCCCTCGCTCCCCGGTAACACTCTCTTCATCATCATCAGAGACTCCTCCTAATCCGGTAACACTGTCTTCTTCATCATCAGAGACCCCTCCCACCCGGTAACACTTTCTTCATCATCTTTAGAGATCCCTCCCACCCTGGTAACACTCTCTTCATCATCGTCAGAGACCCCTCACACCCCAGTAACAATCTCTTCTAATACCATCAGAGTCTCCTCCTAACCCGGAAACACTCTCATCTAACATCAGATATGCCTCCCAACCCAGAAACTCTCTCTTCATCATCATCAGAGACTCCTCACACCCTGGTAACACTCTCTTCATCATCATCAGAGACCCCTCTCACCCTGGTAACACTCTCTTCCAACACCATCAGAGACCCCTCACACCCTGGTAACACTCTCTTCATCATCATCAGAGACCCCTCACTCCCCGGTAACATTCACATTATCATCATCATCAGTGACACCACCCACCGTGGTAACATTCTCTTCCAACACCATCAGAGACCCCTCCTACCCGGGTAACACTCTTTTCATCATCATCAGAGACGCCTCCCAACCTGGTAACACTCTCTTCAGCATCATCAGAGATCCGTCCCATCCCAGTAACACTCTCTTCATCATCATCAGAGACCCCTCACTCCCCGGTAACACTCTCTTCATCATCATCAGAGACCACCCTAATCCGGTAACACTGTCTTCTTCATCATCAGAGACCACTCCCACCCGGTAACACTCTCTTCATCATCTTTAGAGATCCCTCCCACCCTGGTAACACTCTCTTCATCATCGTCAGAGACCCCTTCCACCCCGGTAACACACTCTTCATTATCATCATCAGAGACCCCTCTCACCCCGGTAACACTCTCTTCCAACACCATCACAGACTCCTCCTACCCCGGTAACAATCTCTTCCAAGACCATCAGAGACCCCACCTACCCGGGCAACACTCTCTTCATCATCGTCAGAGACCCCTCACACCCCGGTAACAATCTCTTCTAATACCATCAGAGTCTCCTCATAACCCGGAAACACTCTCATCTAACATCAGACATGCCTCCCAACCCAGAAACTCTCTCTTCATCATCATCAGAGACTCCTCACACCCCGGTAACACTGTCTTCATCATCATCAGAGACCCCTCACTCCCCGGTAACACTCTCTTCATCATCATCAGAGACCCCTCCTACCCCGGTAACACTCTCTTCATCATCTTCAGAGATCCCTCCCAGCCTGGTAACACTCTCTTCATCATCGTCAGAGACCCCTTCCACCCCGGTAACACACTCTTCATTATCATCATCAGAGACCCCTCTCACCCCGGTAACACTCTCTTCCAACACCATCAGAACGCCACCTAGCCGGGTAACACTCTCTTCATCATCGTCAGAGACCCCTCACACCCCGGTAACAATCTCTTCCACTACCGTCATAGTCTCCTCCTATCCCGGAAACACTCTCATCTAACGTCAGACATGCCTCCCAACCCAGAAACTCTGTCTTCATCATCATCATCAGAGACTCCTCGCACCCCGGTAACACTCTCTTCATCATCATCAGAGACCCCTCTCACCTGATAACACTGTCTTAATCATCATCAGAGACTCCTCATACCCCGGTAACACACTCTTCATTATCCTCATCAGAGACCCCTCTCACCCCGGTAACACACTCTTCCAACACCATCAGAGACCCCTCCTACCCCGGTAACACTCTCTTCATCATCATTAGAGACCCCTCTCACCCGGTAACACTGTCTTAATCATCATCAGAGACTCCTCATAACCCGGTAACACTCTCTCCAACACCATCAGAGATCCCTCTCACTCCGGTAACACTCTCATCATCATCATCGTCAGAGAGACCTCCCACCCGGTAACACTGTCTTCATCATCATCAGAGACTCCTCACTCCCCGGTAACACTCTCTTCAGCATCATCAGAGATCCCTCCCATCCCAGTAACACTCTCTTCATCATCATCAGAGACCCCTCGCTCCCCGGTAACACTCCATTCATCATCATCAGAGACCCCTCCTAACCTGGTAACACTCACTTCATCATCATCAGAGGCCACTCCCACCCTGTAACACACACTTCATCATCATCAGAGATCTCTCCCACCCCAGTAACACTCTCTTCCAACACCATCAGAGACCCCTCCTACCCCGGTAACACTCTCTTCATCATCATTAGAGACCCCTCTCACCCGGTAACACTGTTTCAATCATCATCATAGACTCCTCATAACCCGGTAACACTCTCTCCAACACCATCAGAGATCCCTCTCAGTCCGGTAACACTCTTCATCATCATTAGAGACCCCTCACTCCCGGTAACACTCTCTTCATCATCATCATCAGAGATCCCTCCTACCCCGGTAACACTCTCTTCATCATCATCATCAGAGATCCCTCCTACCCCAGTAACACTCTCATCATCATCATCATCATCAGAGACACCTCCTACCCGGGTAACACTCTTTTCATCATCATCAGAGACCCCTCCCAAACTGGTAACACTCTTTTCATCATCAGAGACCCCTACTACCCCGGTAACATTCTCTTCCAACACCATCAGAGACCCCTCCTACCCTGGTAACACTGTCTTCATCATCATCAGAGACCCCTCCCAACCTGGTAACACTCTCTTCTTCATCATCAGAGACCCCTCCCACCCGGTATCACTCTTCATCATCATCAGAGACCCCTCTCACCCTGGTAACACTCTCTTCCAATATCATCAGAGACCCCTCCCATCCCGGTAACACTCTCTTCCAACACCATCAGAGACCCCTCCTATCCGGGCAACACTTTCTTCATCATCGCACGAAACCCTTCACACCCTGGTAACAATCTCTTCCAACACCATCAGAGTCTCCTCCTACCCCGGAAACACTCTCATCTAACATCAGACACGCCTCCCAACCCAGAAACTCTCTCTTTATCATCATCAGAGACCCCTCCCAACCTGGTAACACTCTCTTCATCATCATTAGAGACCCCTCTCACCCAGTAACACTGTCTTCATCATCATCAGAGACCTCTCACTCCCCGGTAACACTCTCTTCATCATCATCAGAGACCCCTCTCACCTGATAACACTGTCTTAATCATCATCAGAGACTCCTCATACCCCGGTAACACACTCTTCATTATCCTCATCAGAGACCCCTCTCACCCCGGTAACACACTCTTCCAACACCATCAGAGACCCCTCCTACCCCGGTAACACTCTCTTCCAACACCATCAGAGACTCCTCCTACCCCGGTAACAATCTCTTCCAACACCATCAGAGACCCCACCTACCCGGGCAACACTCTCTTCATCATCGTCAGAGACCCCTCACACCCCGGTAACACTCTCTTCATCATCATCAGAGAACCCTCCCACCCCGGTAACACTCTCATCATCATCATCATCAGAGACATCTCCCACCCGGTAACACACTCTTCATCATCTTCAGAGATCCCTCCTACCCCGGTAACACTCTCTTCCAACACCATCAGAGACCCCTCCTACCCCGGTAACTCTCTCTTCATCATCATTAGAGACCCCTCTCACCCGGTAACACTGTCTTAATCATCATCAGAGACTCCTCATAACCCGGTAACACTCTCTCCAACACCATCAGAGATCCCTCTCAGTCCGGTAACACTCTTCATCATCATTAGAGACCCCTCACTCCCGGTAACACTCTCTTCATCATCATCATCAGAGATCCCTCCTACCCCGGTAACACTCTCTTCATCATCATCATCAGAGATCCCTCCTACCCCAGTAACACTCTCATCATCATCATCATCAGAGACACCTCCTACCCGGGTAACACTCTTTTCATCATCATCAGAGACCCCTCCCAAACTGGTAACACTCTTTTCATCATCAGAGACCCCTACTACCCCGGTAACATTCTCTTCCAACACCATCAGAGACCCCTCCTACCCTGGTAACACTGTCTTCATCATCATCAGAGACCCCTCCCAACCTGGTAACACTCTCTTCTTCATCATCAGAGACCCCTCCCACCCGGTATCACTCTTCATCATCATCAGAGATCCCACTCACCGTGGTAACACTCTCTTCATCATCGTCAGAGACCCCTTCCACCCCGGTAACACTCTCTTCATGATCATCATCAGAGACCCCTCTCACCCTGGTAACAATCTCTTCCAATATCATCAGAGACCCCTCCCATTCCGGTAACACTCTCTTCCAACACCATCAGAGACCCCTCCTATCCGGGCAACACTTTCTTCATCATCGCACGAGACCCTTCACACCCTGGTAACAATCTCTTCCAACACCATCAGAGTCTCCTCCTAACCCGGAAACACTCTCATCTAACATCAGACACGCCTCCCAACCCAGAAACTCTCTCTTTATCATCATCAGAGACCCCTCCCAACCTGGTAACACTCTCCTCATCATCATTAGAGACCCCTCTCACCCAGTAACACTGTCTAAATCATCATCAGAGACTCCTCACACCCCGGTAATACTCTCTCCAACACCATCAGAGATCCCTCTCACTCCGGTAACACTCTTCATCATCATCAGAGCCCCCCCCCCATTCCCCTGTAACAGTGTCTTCATCATCATCAGAGAACCCTCCCACCCCAGTAACACTCTCTTCATCATCGTCAGAGACCCCCCCATACCCCTGTAACACTGTCTTCATCATCATCAGATTCCCCTCACACCCTGGTAACACGCTCTTCATCATCATCAGACACCCCTCCTACCCCGGTAACACTCTCCTCATCATCATCATCATCAGAGACACCTCCCAACCGGTAACACTGTCTTCATCATCATCAGACACTCCTCACACCCCGGTAACACTCTCTTCATCATCATCAGAGACCCCTCACTCCCCGGTAACATTTACATCATCATCATCATCATCAGTGACACCTCCCACCGTGGTAACATTCTCTTCCAACACCATCAGCGACCCCTCCTACCCGGGTAACACTCATTTCATCATCATCAGAGACCCCGCCCAACCTGGTAACACTCTCTTCAGCATCATCAGAGATCCCTCCCATCCCAGTAACACTCTTTTCATCATCATCAGAGACCCCTACTACCCCGGTAACATTCTCTTCCAACACCATCAGAGAGCCCTCCTACCCTGGTAACACTGTCTTCATCATCATCAGAGACCCCTCCCAACCTGGTAACACTCTCTTCTTCATCATCAGAGACCCCTCCCACCCGGTATCACTCTTCATCATCATCAGAGATCCCACCCACCGTGGTAACACTCTCTTCATCATCGTCAGAGACCGCTCTCACCCTGGTAACACTCTCTTCCAATATCATCAGAGACCCCTCCCATCCCGGTAACACTCTCTTCCATCACCATCAGCGACCCCTCCTACCCAGGCAACACTTTCTTCATCATCGCAAGAGACCCTTCACACCCCGGTAACAATCTCTTCCAACACCGTCAGAGTCTCTTCCTACCCCGGAGACACTCTCATCTAACATCAGACACGTCTCCCAACCCAGAAACTCTCTCTTCATCATCATCAGAGACCCCTCCCAACCTGGTAACACTCTCTTGATCATCATTAGAGACCCCTCTCACCCAGTAACACTGAATAAATCATCATCAGAGACTCCTCACACCCAGGTAATACTCTCTCCAACACCATCAGAGATCCCTCTCACTCCGGTAACACTCTTCATCATCATCAGAGACCACCCCCATACCCCTGTAACACTGTCTTCATCATCATCAGAGAACCCTCCCACCCCAGTAACACTCTCTTCATCATCATCAGAGACCCCTCCATACCCCTGTAACACTGTCTTCATCATCATCAGATTCCCCTCACACCCTGGTAACACGCTCTTCATCATCATCAGACACCCCTCCTAACCCGGTAACACTCTCATCATCATCATCATCAGAGACACCTCCCAACCGGTAACACTGTCTTCATCATCATCAGAGACTCCTCACACCCGGTAACACTGTCTTAATCATCATCATAGACTCCTCAGATCCCGGTAACACTCTCTCCAACACCATCAGAGATCCCTCTCAGTCCGGTAACACTCTTCATCATCATTAGAGACCCCTCATACCCGGTAACACTCTCTTCATCATCATCATCAGAGATCCCTCCTACCCCGGTAACACTCTCATCATCATCATCATCAGAGACACCTCCTACCCGGGTAACACTCTTTTCATCATCATCAGAGACCCCTCCCAACCTGGTAACACTCTCTTCAGCATCATCAGAGATCCCTCCCATCCCAGTAACACTCTCTTCATCATCATAAGACACCCCCCCATACCGCTGTAACACTGTCTTCATCATCATCAGATTCCCCTCCTACCCCGGTAACACTCTCATCATCATCATCATCAGAGACACCTCCCAACCGGTAACACTGTCTTCATCATCATCTGAGACTCCTCACACCCCGGTAACACTCTCTTCATCATCATCAGAGACCCCTCACACCCTGGTAACACTCTCTTCATCATCATCAGAGACCCCTCACTCCCCGGTAACATTCACATCATCATCATCATCAGTGACACCTCCCACTGTGGTAACATTCTCTTCCAACACCATCAGAGACCCCTCCGACCCGGGTAACACTCTTTTCATCATCATCAGAGACCCCTCCTACCCCGGTAACACTGTCTTCATCATCATCAGAGATCCCTCCCATCCCAGTAACACTGTCTTCATCATCATCAGAGACCCCTCACTCCCCGGTAACACTCTCTTCATCATCATCAGAGACCCCTCCTACCCCGATAACACTGTCTTCTTCATCATCAGAGACCCCTCCCACCCTGGTAACACACTCTTCATTATCATCATCAGAGACCCTCTCACCCCGGTAACACTCTCTTCCAACACCATCAGAGACTCCTCCTACCCCGGTAACAATCTCTTCCAACACCATCAGAGACCCCACCTATCCGGGCAACACTCTCTTCATCATCGTCAGAGACCCCTCACACCCCAGTAACAATCTCTTCCAATACCATTAGAGTCTCCTCCTAACCCGGAAACACTCTCATCTAACATCAGACATGCCTCCCAACCCAGAAACTCTCTCTTCATCATCATCAGAGACTCCTCACACCCCGGTAACACTCTCTTCATCATCATCAGAGACCCCTCTCACCCCGGTAACACTCTCTTCCAACACCATCAGAGACCCCTCACACCCTGGTAATACTCTCTTCATCATCATCAGAGACCCCTCACTCCCCGGTAACATTCACATTATCATCATCATCAGTGACACCACCCACCGTGGTAACATTCTCTTCCAACACCATCAGAGACCCCTCCTACCCGGGTAACACTCTTTTCATCATCATCAGAGACCCCTCCCAACCTGGTAACACTCTCTTCATCATCATCAGAGACCCCTCACTCCCCAGTAACACTCTCTTCATCATCATCAGAGACCCCTCCTAATCCGGTAACACTGTCTTCTTCATCATCAGAGACCCCTCCCACCCGGTAACACACTCTTCATCATCTTTAGAGATCCCTCCCACCCTGGTAACACTCTCTTCATCATCATCAGAGACCCCTCACTGCCCGGTAACATTCACATTATCATCATCATCAGTGACACCACCCACCGTGGTAACATTCTCTTCCAACACCATCAGAGACCCCTCCTACCCTGGTAACACTGTCTTCATCATCATCAGAGACCCCTCCCAACCTGGTAACACTCTCTTCAGCATCATCAGAGATCCCTCCCATCCCAGTAACACTCTCTTCATCATCATCAGAGACCCCTCGCTCCCCGGTAACACTCTCTTCATCATCATCAGAGACCCCTCCTAATCCGGTAACACTGTCTTCTTCATCATCAGAGACCCCTCCCACCCGGTAACACTTTCTTCATCATCTTTAGAGATCCCTCCCACCCTGGTAACACTCTCTTCATCATCGTCAGAGACCCCTTCCACCCCGGTAACACACTCTTCATTATCATCATCAGAGACCCCTCTCACCCCGGTAACACTCTCTTCCAACACCATCAGAGACTCCTCCTACCCCGGTAACAATCTCTTCCAAGACCATCAGAGACCCCACCTACCCGGGCAACACTCTCTTCATCATCGTCAGAGACCCCTCACACCCCAGTAACAATCTCTTCTAATACCATCAGAGTCTCCTCCTAACCCGGAAACACTCTCATCTAACATCAGATATGCCTCATAACCCAGAAACTCTCTCTTCATCATCATCAGAGACTCCTCACACCCCGGTAACACTCTCTTCATCATCATCAGAGACCCCTCTCACCCTGGTAACACTCTCTTCCAACACCATCAGAGACCCCTCACACCCTGGTAACACTCTCTTCATCATCATCAGAGACCCCTCACTCCCCGGTAACATTCACATTATCATCATCATCAGTGACACCACCCACCGTGGTAACATTCTCTTCCAACACCATCAGAGACCCCTCCTACCCGGGTAACACTCTTTTCATCATCATCAGAGACGCCTCCCAACCTGGTAACACTCTCTTCAGCATCATCAGAGATCCGTCCCATCCCAGTAACACTCTCTTCATCATCATCAGAGACCCCTCACTCCCCGGTAACACTCTCTTCATCATCATCAGAGACCACCCTAATCCGGTAACACTGTCTTCTTCATCATCAGAGACCACTCCCACCCGGTAACACTCTCTTCATCATCTTTAGAGATCCCTCCCACCCTGGTAACACTCTCTTCATCATCGTCAGAGACCCCTTCCACCCCGGTAACACTCTCTTCCAACACCATCACAGACTCCTCCTACCCCGGTATCACTCTCTTCATCATCGTCAGAGACCCCTTCCACCCCGGTAACACACTCTTCATTATCATCATCAGAGACCCCTCTCACCCCGGTAACACTCTCTTCCAACACCATCACAGACTCCTCCTACCCCGGTAACAATCTCTTCCAAGACCATCAGAGACCCCACCTACCCGGGCAACACTCTCTTCATCATCGTCAGAGACCCCTCACACCCCGGTAACAATCTCTTCTAATACCATCAGAGTCTCCTCATAACCCGGAAACACTCTCATCTAACATCAGACATGCCTCCCAACCCAGAAACTCTCTCTTCATCATCATCAGAGACTCCTCACACCCCGGTAACACTGTCTTCATCATCATCAGAGACCCCTCACTCCCCGGTAACACTCTCTTCATCATCATCAGAGACCCCTCCTACCCCGGTAACACTCTCTTCATCATCTTCAGAGATCCCTCCCAGCCTGGTAACACTCTCTTCATCATCGTCAGAGACCCCTTCCACCCCGGTAACACACTCTTCATTATCATCATCAGAGACCCCTCTCACCCCGGTAACACTCTCTTCCAACACCATCAGAACGCCACCTAGCCGGGTAACACTCTCTTCATCATCGTCAGAGACCCCTCACACCCCGGTAACAATCTCTTCCACTACCGTCATAGTCTCCTCCTATCCCGGAAACACTCTCATCTAACGTCAGACATGCCTCCCAACCCAGAAACTCTGTCTTCATCATCATCATCAGAGACTCCTCGCACCCCGGTAACACTCTCTTCATCATCATCAGAGACCCCTCTCACCTGATAACACTGTCTTAATCATCATCAGAGACTCCTCATACCCCGGTAACACACTCTTCATTATCCTCATCAGAGACCCCTCTCACCCCGGTAACACACTCTTCCAACACCATCAGAGACCCCTCCTACCCCGGTAACACTCTCTTCATCATCATTAGAGACCCCTCTCACCCGGTAACACTGTCTTAATCATCATCAGAGACTCCTCATAACCCGGTAACACTCTCTCCAACACCATCAGAGATCCCTCTCACTCCGGTAACACTCTCATCATCATCATCGTCAGAGAGACCTCCCACCCGGTAACACTGTCTTCATCATCATCAGAGACTCCTCACTCCCCGGTAACACTTTCTTCAGCATCATCAGAGATCCCTCCCATCCCAGTAACACTCTCTTCATCATCATCAGAGACCCCTCGCTCCCCGGTAACACTCCATTCATCATCATCAGAGACCCCTCCTAACCTGGTAACACTCACTTCATCATCATCAGAGGCCACTCCCACCCTGTAACACACACTTCATCATCATCAGAGATCTCTCCCACCCCAGTAACACTCTCTTCCAACACCATCAGAGACCCCTCCTACCCCGGTAACACTCTCTTCATCATCATTAGAGACCCCTCTCACCCGGTAACACTGTCTCAATCATCATCATAGACTCCTCATAACCCGGTAACACTCTCTCCAACACCATCAGAGATCCCTCTCAGTCCGGTAACACTCTTCATCATCATTAGAGACCCCTCACTCCCGGTAACACTCTCTTCATCATCATCATCAGAGATCCCTCCTACCCCGGTAACACTCTCTTCATCATCATCATCAGAGATCCCTCCTACCCCAGTAACACTCTCATCATCATCATCATCATCAGAGACACCTCCTACCCGGGTAACACTCTTTTCATCATCATCAGAGACCCCTCCCAAACTGGTAACACTCTTTTCATCATCAGAGACCCCTACTACCCCGGTAACATTCTCTTCCAACACCATCAGAGACCCCTCCTACCCTGGTAACACTGTCTTCATCATCATCAGAGACCCCTCCCAACCTGGTAACACTCTCTTCTTCATCATCAGAGACCCCTCCCACCCGGTATCACTCTTCATCATCATCAGAGACCCCTCTCACCCTGGTAACACTCTCTTCCAATATCATCAGAGACCCCTCCCATCCCGGTAACACTCTCTTCCAACACCATCAGAGACCCCTCCTATCCGGGCAACACTTTCTTCATCATCGCACGAAACCCTTCACACCCTGGTAACAATCTCTTCCAACACCATCAGAGTCTCCTCCTACCCCGGAAACACTCTCATCTAACATCAGACACGCCTCCCAACCCAGAAACTCTCTCTTTATCATCATCAGAGACCCCTCCCAACCTGGTAACACTCTCTTCATCATCATTAGAGACCCCTCTCACCCAGTAACACTGTCTAAATCATCATCAGAGACTCCTCACACCCCGGTAATACCCTCACCAACACCATCAGAGATCCCTCTCACTCCGGTAACACTCTTCATCATCATCAGAGACCCCTCCCATCCCAGTAACACTCTCTTCATCATCGTCAGAGACCCCCCCCATACCCCTGTAACACTGTCTTCATCATCATCAGATTCCCCTCACACCCTGGTAACACGCTCTTCATCATCATCAGACACCCCTCCTACCCCGGTAACACTCTCCTAATCATCATCATCATCAGAGACACCTCCCAACCGGTAACACTGTCTTCATCATCATCAGACACTCCTCACACCCCGGTAACACTCTCTTCATCATCATCAGAGACCCCTCACTCTCCGGTAACATTCACATCATCATCATCATCATCAGTGACACCTCCCACCGTGGTAACATTCTCTTCCAACACCATCAGAGACCAATCCTACCCGGGTAACACTCTTTTCATCATCATCAGAGACCCCTCCCAACCTGGTAACACTCTCTTCAGCATCATCAGAGATCCCTCCCATCCCAGTAACACTGTCTTCATCATCATCAGAGACCTCTCACTCCCCGGTAACACTCTCTTCATCATCATCAGAGACCCCTCTCACCTGATAACACTGTCTTAATCATCATCAGAGACTCCTCATACCCCGGTAACACACTCTTCATTATCATCATCAGAGACCCCTCTCACCCCGGTAACACACTCTTCCAACACCATCAGAGACCCCTCCTACCCCGGTAACACTCTCTTCATCATCATTAGAGACCCCTCTCACCCGGTAACACTGTCTTAATCATCATCAGAGACTCCTCATAACCCGGTAACACTCTCTCCAACACCATCAGAGATCCCTCTCACTCCGGTAACACTCTCATCATCATCGTCGTCAGAGAGACCCTCTCACCCCGGTAACACTCTCTTCCAACACCATCAGAGACTCCTCCTACCCCGGTAACAATCTCTTCCAACACCATCAGAGACCCCACCTACCCGGGCAACACTCTCTTCATCATCGTCAGAGACCCCTCACACCCCGGTAACACTCTCTTCATCATCATCAGAGAACCCTCCCACCCCGGTAACACTCTCATCATCATCATCATCAGAGACACCTACCACCCGGTAACACACTCTTCATCATCTTCAGAGATCCCTCCTACCCCGGTAACACTCTCTTCCAACACCATCAGAGACCCCTCCTACCCCGGTAACTCTCTCTTCATCATCATTAGAGACCCCTCTCACCCGGTAACACTGTCTTAATCATCATCAGAGACTCCTCATAACCCGGTAACACTCTCTCCAACACCATCAGAGATCCCTCTCAGTCCGGTAACACTCTTCATCATCATTAGAGACCCCTCACTCCCGGTAACACTCTCTTCATCATCATCATCAGAGATCCCTCCTACCCCGGTAACACTCTCTTCATCATCATCATCAGAGATCCCTCCTACCCCAGTAACACTCTCATCATCATCATCATCAGAGACACCTCCTACCCGGGTAACACTCTTTTCATCATCATCAGAGACCCCTCCCAAACTGGTAACACTCTTTTCATCATCAGAGACCCCTACTATCCCGGTAACATTCTCTTCCAACACCATCAGAGACCCCTCCTACCCTGGTAACACTGTCTTCATCATCATCAGAGACCCCTCCCAACCTGGTAACACTCTCTTCTTCATCATCAGAGACCCCTCCCACCCGGTATCACTCTTCATCATCATCAGAGATCCCACTCACCGTGGTAACACTCTCTTCATCATCGTCAGAGACCCCTTCCACCCCGGTAACACTCTCTTCATGATCATCATCAGAGACCCCTCTCACCCTGGTAACAATCTCTTCCAATATCATCAGAGACCCCTCCCATTCCGGTAACACTCTCTTCCAACACCATCAGAGACCCCTCCTATCCGGGCAACACTTTCTTCATCATCGCACGAGACCCTTCACACCCTGGTAACAATCTCTTCCAACACCATCAGAGTCTCCTCCTAACCCGGAAACACTCTCATCTAACATCAGACACGCCTCCCAACCCAGAAACTCTCTCTTTATCATCATCAGAGACCCCTCCCAACCTGGTAACACTCTCCTCATCATCATTAGAGACCCCTCTCACCCAGTAACACTGTCTAAATCATCATCAGAGACTCCTCACACCCCGGTAATACTCTCTCCAACACCATCAGAGATCCCTCTCACTCCGGTAACACTCTTCATCATCATCAGAGCCCCCCCCCCATTCCCCTGTAACAGTGTCTTCATCATCATCAGAGAACCCTCCCACCCCAGTAACACTCTCTTCATCATCGTCAGAGACCCCCCCATACCCCTGTAACACTGTCTTCATCATCATCAGATTCCCCTCACACCCTGGTAACACGCTCTTCATCATCATCAGACACCCCTCCTACCCCGGTAACACTCTCCTCATCATCATCATCATCAGAGACACCTCCCAACCGGTAACACTGTCTTCATCATCATCAGACACTCCTCACACCCCGGTAACACTCTCTTCATCATCATCAGAGACCCCTCACTCCCCGGTAACATTTACATCATCATCATCATCATCAGTGACACCTCCCACCGTGGTAACATTCTCTTCCAACACCATCAGCGACCCCTCCTACCCGGGTAACACTCATTTCATCATCATCAGAGACCCCGCCCAACCTGGTAACACTCTCTTCAGCATCATCAGAGATCCCTCCCATCCCAGTAACACTCTTTTCATCATCATCAGAGACCCCTACTACCCCGGTAACATTCTCTTCCAACACCATCAGAGAGCCCTCCTACCCTGGTAACACTGTCTTCATCATCATCAGAGACCCCTCCCAACCTGGTAACACTCTCTTCTTCATCATCAGAGACCCCTCCCACCCGGTATCACTCTTCATCATCATCAGAGATCCCACCCACCGTGGTAACACTCTCTTCATCATCGTCAGAGACCGCTCTCACCCTGGTAACACTCTCTTCCAATATCATCAGAGACCCCTCCCATCCCGGTAACACTCTCTTCCATCACCATCAGCGACCCCTCCTACCCAGGCAACACTTTCTTCATCATCGCAAGAGACCCTTCACACCCCGGTAACAATCTCTTCCAACACCGTCAGAGTCTCTTCCTACCCCGGAGACACTCTCATCTAACATCAGACACGTCTCCCAACCCAGAAACTCTCTCTTCATCATCATCAGAGACCCCTCCCAACCTGGTAACACTCTCTTGATCATCATTAGAGACCCCTCTCACCCAGTAACACTGAATAAATCATCATCAGAGACTCCTCACACCCAGGTAATACTCTCTCCAACACCATCAGAGATCCCTCTCACTCCGGTAACACTCTTCTTCATCATCAGAGACCACCCCCATACCCCTGTAACACTGTCTTCATCATCATCAGAGAACCTTAATTTAATAGCTTTAAATTAAGGGGGGGTAGATATAGGACTGATGTTAGGGGTAGGTTCTTCACTCAGCGAGTCGTTAGTTCATGGAATGCCCTGCCAGTAACAGTGGTGGACTCTCCCTCTTTATGGGCATTTAAGAGGGCATTGGATAGGTATATGGAGGATAGTGGGTTAGTGTAGTTTAGGTGGGCTTGGATCGGCGCAACATCGAGGGCCCAAGGGCCTGTACTGCGCTGTAATGTTCTATGTTCTATGTTCTATGTTCTATGTAACCCTCCCACCCCAGTAACACTCTCTTCATCATCATCAGAGACCCCTCCATACCCCTGTAACACTGTCTTCATCATCATCAGATTCCCCTCACACCCTGGTAACACGCTCTTCATCATCATCAGACACCCCTCCTAACCCGGTAACACTCTCATCATCATCAGAGACACCTCCCAACCGGTAACACTGTCTTCATCATCATCAGAGACTCCTCACACCCGGTAACACTGTCTTAATCATCATCATAGACTCCTCAGATCCCGGTAACACTCTCTCCAACACCATCAGAGATCCCTCTCAGTCCGGTAACACTCTTCATCATCATTAGAGACCCCTCATACCCGGTAACACTCTCTTCATCATCATCATCAGAGATCCCTCCTACCCCGGTAACACTCTCATCATCATCATCATCAGAGACACCTCCTACCCGGGTAACACTCTTTTCATCATCATCAGAGACCCCTCCCAACCTGGTAACACTCTCTTCAGCATCATCAGAGATCCCTCCCATCCCAGTAACACTCTCTTCATCATCATAAGACACCCCCCCATACCGCTGTAACACTGTCTTCATCATCATCAGATTCCCCTCCTACCCCGGTAACACTCTCATCATCATCATCATCAGAGACACCTCCCAACCGGTAACACTGTCTTCATCATCATCTGAGACTCCTCACACCCCGGTAACACTCTCTTCATCATCATCAGAGACCCCTCACACCCTGGTAACACTCTCTTCATCATCATCAGAGACCCCTCACTCCCCGGTAACATTCACATCATCATCATCATCAGTGACACCTCCCACTGTGGTAACATTCTCTTCCAACACCATCAGAGACCCCTCCGACCCGGGTAACACTCTTTTCATCATCATCAGAGACCCCTCCTACCCCGGTAACACTGTCTTCATCATCATCAGAGATCCCTCCCATCCCAGTAACACTGTCTTCATCATCATCAGAGACCCCTCACTCCCCGGTAACACTCTCTTCATCATCATCAGAGACCCCTCCTACCCCGATAACACTGTCTTCTTCATCATCAGAGACCCCTCCCACCCTGGTAACACACTCTTCATTATCATCATCAGAGACCCTCTCACCCCGGTAACACTCTCTTCCAACACCATCAGAGACTCCTCCTACCCCGGTAACAATCTCTTCCAACACCATCAGAGACCCCACCTACCCGGGCAACACTCTCTTCATCATCGTCAGAGACCCCTCACACCCCAGTAACAATCTCTTCCAATACCATTAGAGTCTCCTCCTAACCCGGAAACACTCTCATCTAACATCAGACATGCCTCCCAACCCAGAAACTCTCTCTTCATCATCATCAGAGACTCCTCACACCCCGGTAACTCTCTTCATCATCATCAGAGACCCCTCTCACCTGATAACACTGTCGTAATAATCATCAGAGACTCCTCATACCCCGGTAACACACTCTTCATTATCATCATCAGAGACCCCTCTCACCCCGGTAACACTCTCTTCCAACACCATCAGAGACACCTCCTACCCCGGTAACACTCTCTTCATCATCATTAGAGACCCCTCTCACCCGGTAACACTGTCTTAATCATCATCAGAGACTCCTCATAACCCGGTAACACTCTCTCCAACACCATCAGAGATTCCTCTCACCCCGGTAACACTCTCTTCATCATCATTAGAGACCTCTCTCACCCGGTAACACTGTCTTGTTCATCATCAGAGACCCCTCCCACCCGGTAACACTCTCTTCATCATCTTCAGAGATTCCTCCCAGCCCGGTAACACTCTCTTCATCATCGTCAGAGACCCCTTCCACCCCGATAACACACTCTTCATTATCATCATCAGAGACCCTCTCACCCCGGTAACACTCTCTTCCAACACCATCAGAGACTCCTCCTACCCCGGTAACAATCTCTTCCAACACCATCAGAGACCCCACCTACCCGGGCAACACTCTCTTCATCATCGTCAGAGACCCCTCACACCCCGGTAACACTCTCTTCATCATCATCAGAGAACCCTCCCACCCCGGTAACACTCTCATCATCATCATCATCAGAGACACCTCCCACCCTGTAACACACTCTTCATCATCTTCAGAGATCCCTCCTACCCCGGTAACACTCTCTTCCAACACCATCAGAGACCCCTCCTACCCCGGTAACTCTCTCTTCATCATCATTAGAGACCCCTCTCACCCGGTAACACTGTCTTAATCATCATCAGAGACTCCTCATAACCCGGTAACACTCTCTCCAACACCATCAGAGATCCCTCTCAGTCCGGTAACACTCTTCATCATCATTAGAGACCCCTCACTCCCGGTAACACTCTCTTCATCATCATCATCAGAGATCCCTCCTACCCCGGTAACACTCTCTTCATCATCATCATCAGAGATCCCTCCTACCCCAGTAACACTCTCATCATCATCATCATCAGAGACACCTCCTACCCGGGTAACACTCTTTTCATCATCATCAGAGACCCCTCCCAAACTGGTAACACTCTTTTCATCATCAGAGACCCCTACTATCCCGGTAACATTCTCTTCCAACACCATCAGAGACCCCTCCTACCCTGGTAACACTGTCTTCATCATCATCAGAGAACCCTCCCAACCTGGTAACACTCTCTTCTTCATCATCAGAGACCCCTCCCACCCGGTATCACTCTTCATCATCATCAGAGATCCCACTCACCGTGGTAACACTCTCTTCATCATCGTCAGAGACCCCTTCCACCCCGGTAACACTCTCTTCATGATCATCATCAGAGACCCCTCTCACCCTGGTAACAATCTCTTCCAATATCATCAGAGACCCCTCCCATTCCGGTAACACTCTCTTCCAACACCATCAGAGACCCCTCCTATCCGGGCAACACTCTCTTCATCATCGCACGAGACCCTTCACACCCTGGTAACAATCTCTTCCAACACCATCAGAGTCTCCTCCTAACCCGGAAACACTCTCATCTAACATCAGACACGCCTCCCAACCCAGAAACTCTCTCTTTATCATCATCAGAGACCCCTCCCAACCTGGTAACACTCTCCTCATCATCATTAGAGACCCCTCTCACCCAGTAACACTGTCTAAATCATCATCAGAGACTCCTCACACCCCGGTAATACTCTCTCCAACACCATCAGAGATCCCTCTCACTCCGGTAACACTCTTCATCATCATCAGAGCCCCCCCCCCATTCCCCTGTAACAGTGTCTTCATCATCATCAGAGAACCCTCCCACCCCAGTAACACTCTCTTCATCATCGTCAGAGACCCCCCCATACCCCTGTAACACTGTCTTCATCATCATCAGATTCCCCTCACACCCTGGTAACACGCTCTTCATCATCATCAGACACTCCTCCTACCCCGGTAACACTCTCCTCATCATCATCATCATCAGAGACACCTCCCAACCGGTAACACTGTCTTCATCATCATCAGACACTCCTCACACCCCGGTAACACTCTCTTCATCATCATCAGAGACCCCTCACTCCCCGGTAACATTTACATCATCATCATCAGTGACACCTCCCACCGTGGTAACATTCTCTTCCAACACCATCAGCGACCCCTCCTACCCGGGTAACACTCATTTCATCATCATCAGAGACCCCGCCCAACCTGGTAACACTCTCTTCAGCATCATCAGAGATCCCTCCCATCCCAGTAACACTCTTTTCATCATCATCAGAGACCCCTACTACCCCGGTAACATTCTCTTCCAACACCATCAGAGAGCCCTCCTACCCTGGTAACACTGTCTTCATCATCATCAGAGACCCCTCCCAACCTGGTAACACTCTCTTGATCATCATTAGAGACCCCTCTCACCCAGTAACACTGAATAAATCATCATCAGAGACTCCTCACACCCAGGTAATACTCTCTCCAACACCATCAGAGATCCCTCTCACTCCGGTAACACTCTTCATCATCATCAGAGACCACCCCCATACCCCTGTAACACTGTCTTCATCATCATCAGAGAACCCTCCCACCCCAGTAACACTCTCTTCATCATCATCAGAGACCCCTCCATACCCCTGTAACACTGTCTTCATCATCATCAGATTCCCCTCACACCCTGGTAACACGCTCTTCATCATCATCAGACACCCCTCCTAACCCGGTAACACTCTCATCATCATCATCATCAGAGACACCTCCCAACCGGTAACACTGTCTTCATCATCATCAGAGACTCCTCACACCCGGTAACACTGTCTTAATCATCATCATAGACTCCTCAGATCCCGGTAACACTCTCTCCAACACCATCAGAGATCCCTCTCAGTCCGGTAACACTCTTCATCATCATTAGAGACCCCTCATACCCGGTAACACTCTCTTCATCATCATCATCAGAGATCCCTCCTACCCCGGTAACACTCTCATCATCATCATCATCAGAGACACCTCCTACCCGGGTAACACTCTTTTCATCATCATCAGAGACCCCTCCCAACCTGGTAACACTCTCTTCAGCATCATCAGAGATCCCTCCCATCCCAGTAACACTCTCTTCATCATCATAAGACACCCCCCCATACCGCTGTAACACTGTCTTCATCATCATCAGATTCCCCTCCTACCCCGGTAACACTCTCATCATCATCATCATCAGAGACACCTCCCAACCGGTAACACTGTCTTCATCATCATCTGAGACTCCTCACACCCCGGTAACACTCTCTTCATCATCATCAGAGACCCCTCACACCCTGGTAACACTCTCTTCATCATCATCAGAGACCCCTCACTCCCCGGTAACATTCACATCATCATCATCATCAGTGACACCTCCCACTGTGGTAACATTCTCTTCCAACACCATCAGAGACCCCTCCGACCCGGGTAACACTCTTTTCATCATCATCAGAGACCCCTCCTACCCCGGTAACACTGTCTTCATCATCATCAGAGATCCCTCCCATCCCAGTAACACTGTCTTCATCATCATCAGAGACCCCTCACTCCCCGGTAACACTCTCTTCATCATCATCAGAGACCCCTCCTACCCCGATAACACTGTCTTCTTCATCATCAGAGACCCCTCCCACCCTGGTAACACACTCTTCATTATCATCATCAGAGACCCTCTCACCCCGGTAACACTCTCTTCCAACACCATCAGAGACTCCTCCTACCCCGGTAACAATCTCTTCCAACACCATCAGAGACCCCACCTACCCGGGCAACACTCTCTTCATCATCGTCAGAGACCCCTCACACCCCAGTAACAATCTCTTCCAATACCATTAGAGTCTCCTCCTAACCCGGAAACACTCTCATCTAACATCAGACATGCCTCCCAACCCAGAAACTCTCTCTTCATCATCATCAGAGACTCCTCACACCCCGGTAACTCTCTTCATCATCATCAGAGACCCCTCTCACCTGATAACACTGTCGTAATAATCATCAGAGACTCCTCATACCCCGGTAACACACTCTTCATTATCATCATCAGAGACCCCTCTCACCCCGGTAACACTCTCTTCCAACACCATCAGAGACACCTCCTACCCCGGTAACACTCTCTTCATCATCATTAGAGACCCCTCTCACCCGGTAACACTGTCTTAATCATCATCAGAGACTCCTCATAACCCGGTAACACTCTCTCCAACACCATCAGAGATTCCTCTCACCCCGGTAACACTCTCTTCATCATCATTAGAGACCTCTCTCACCCGGTAACACTGTCTTGTTCATCATCAGAGACCCCTCCCACCCGGTAACACTCTCTTCATCATCTTCAGAGATTCCTCCCAGCCCAGTAACACTCTCTTCATCATCGTCAGAGACCCCTTCCACCCCGATAACACACTCTTCATTATCATCATCAGAGACCCTCTCACCCCGGTAACACTCTCTTCCAACACCATCAGAGACTCCTCCTACCCCGGTAACAATCTCTTCCAACACCATCAGAGACCACACCTACCCGGGCAACACTCTCTTCATCATCGTCAGAGACCCCTCACACCCCGGTAACACTCTCTTCATCATCATCAGAGAACCCTCCCACCCCGGTAACACTCTCATCATCATCATCATCAGAGACACCTCCCACCCTGTAACACACTCTTCATCATCTTCAGAGATCCCTCCTACCCCGGTAACACTCTCTTCCAACACCATCAGAGACCCCTCCTACCCCGGTAACTCTCTCTTCATCATCATTAGAGACCCCTCTCACCCGGTAACACTGTCTTAATCATCATCAGAGACTCCTCATAACCCGGTAACACTCTCTCCAACACCATCAGAGATCCCTCTCAGTCCGGTAACACTCTTCATCATCATTAGAGACCCCTCACTCCCGGTAACACTCTCTTCATCATCATCATCAGAGATCCCTCCTACCCCGGTAACACTCTCTTCATCATCATCATCAGAGATCCCTCCTACCCCAGTAACACTCTCATCATCATCATCATCAGAGACACCTCCTACCCGGGTAACACTCTTTTCATCATCATCAGAGACCCCTCCCAAACTGGTAACACTCTTTTCATCATCAGAGACCCCTACTACCCCGGTAACATTCTCTTCCAACACCATCAGAGACCCCTCCTACCCTGGTAACACTGTCTTCATCATCATCAGAGACCCCTCCCAACCTGGTAACACTCTCTTCTTCATCATCAGAGACCCCTCCCACCCGGTATCACTCTTCATCATCATCAGAGATCCCACTCACCGTGGTAACACTCTCTTCATCATCGTCAGAGACCCCTTCCACCCCGGTAACACTCTCTTCATGATCATCATCAGAGACCCCTCTCACCCTGGTAACAATCTCTTCCAATATCATCAGAGACCCCTCCCATTCCGGTAACACTCTCTTCCAACACCATCAGAGACCCCTCCTATCCGGGCAACACTTTCTTCATCATCGCACGAGACCCTTCACACACTGGTAACAATCTCTTCCAACACCATCAGAGTCTCCTCCTAACCCGGAAACACTCTCATCTAACATCAGACACGCCTCCCAACCCAGAAACTCTCTCTTTATCATCATCAGAGACCCCTCCCAACCTGGTAACACTCTCCTCATCATCATTAGAGACCCCTCTCACCCAGTAACACTGTCTAAATCATCATCAGAGACTCCTCACACCCCGGTAATACTCTCTCCAACACCATCAGAGATCCCTCTCACTCCGGTAACACTCTTCATCATCATCAGAGCCCCCCCCCCATTCCCCTGTAACAGTGTCTTCATCATCATCAGAGAACCCTCCCACCCCAGTAACACTCTCTTCATCATCGTCAGAGACCCCCCCATACCCCTGTAACACTGTCTTCATCATCATCAGATTCCCCTCACACCCTGGTAACACGCTCTTCATCATCATCAGACACCCCTCCTACCCCGGTAACACTCTCCTCATCATCATCATCATCAGAGACACCTCCCAACCGGTAACACTGTCTTCATCATCATCAGACACTCCTCACACCCCGGTAACACTCTCTTCATCATCATCAGAGACCCCTCACTCCCCGGTAACATTTACATCATCATCATCATCATCAGTGACACCTCCCACCGTGGTAACATTCTCTTCCAACACCATCAGCGACCCCTCCTACCCGGGTAACACTCATTTCATCATCATCAGAGACCCCGCCCAACCTGGTAACACTCTCTTCAGCATCATCAGAGATCCCTCCCATCCCAGTAACACTCTTTTCATCATCATCAGAGACCCCTACTACCCCGGTAACATTCTCTTCCAACACCATCAGAGAGCCCTCCTACCCTGGTAACACTGTCTTCATCATCATCAGAGACCCCTCCCAACCTGGTAACACTCTCTTCTTCATCATCAGAGACCCCTCCCACCCGGTATCACTCTTCATCATCATCAGAGATCCCACCCACCGTGGTAACACTCTCTTCATCATCGTCAGAGACCGCTCTCACCCTGGTAACACTCTCTTCCAATATCATCAGAGACCCCTCCCATCCCGGTAACACTCTCTTCCATCACCATCAGCGACCCCTCCTACCCAGGCAACACTTTCTTCATCATCGCAAGAGACCCTTCACACCCCGGTAACAATCTCTTCCAACACCGTCAGAGTCTCTTCCTACCCCGGAGACACTCTCATCTAACATCAGACACGTCTCCCAACCCAGAAACTCTCTCTTCATCATCATCAGAGACCCCTCCCAACCTGGTAACACTCTCTTGATCATCATTAGAGACCCCTCTCACCCAGTAACACTGAATAAATCATCATCAGAGACTCCTCACACCCAGGTAATACTCTCTCCAACACCATCAGAGATCCCTCTCACTCCGGTAACACTCTTCATCATCATCAGAGACCACCCCCATACCCCTGTAACACTATCTTCATCATCATCAGAGAACCCTCCCACCCCAGTAACACTCTCTTCATCATCATCAGAGACCCCTCCATACCCCTGTAACACTGTCTTCATCATCATCAGATTCCCCTCACACCCTGGTAACACGCTCTTCAACATCATCAGACACCCCTCCTAACCCGGTAACACTCTCATCATCATCATCATCAGAGACACCTCCCAACCGGTAACACTGTCTTCATCATCATCAGAGACTCCTCACACCCGGTAACACTGTCTTAATCATCATCATAGACTCCTCAGATCCCGGTAACACTCTCTCCAACACCATCAGAGATCCCTCTCAGTCCGGTAACACTCTTCATCATCATTAGAGACCCCTCACACCCGGTAACACTCTCTTCATCATCATCATCAGAGATCCCTCCTACCCCGGTAACACTCTCATCATCATCATCATCAGAGACACCTCCTACACGGGTAACACTCTTTTCATCATCATCAGAGACCCCTCCCAACCTGGTAACACTCTCTTCAGCATCATCAGAGATCCCACCCATCCCAGTAACACTCTCTTCATCATCATAAGACACCCCCCCATACCGCTGTAACACTGTCTTCATCATCATCAGATTCCCCTCCTACCCCGGTAACACTCTCATCATCATCATCATCAGAGACACCTCCCAACCGGTAACACTGTCTTCATCATCATCTGAGACTCCTCACACCCCGGTAACACTCTCTTCATCATCATCAGAGACCCCTCACACCCTGGTAACACTCTCTTCATCATCATCAGAGACCCCTCACTCCC
The DNA here is from genome assembly GCF_037043375.1 of Chiloscyllium plagiosum. Lineage (NCBI taxonomy): Eukaryota > Metazoa > Chordata > Chondrichthyes > Orectolobiformes > Hemiscylliidae > Chiloscyllium > Chiloscyllium plagiosum. The sequence goes on from NW_028270139.1 coordinate 182,570,235, forward strand.
CGGTAACATTCACATCATCATCATCATCAGTGACACCTCCCACTGTGGTAACATTCTCTTCCAACACCATCAGAGACCCCTCCGACCCGGGTAACACTCTTTTCATCATCATCAGAGACCCCTCCTACCCCGGTAACACTGTCTTCATCATCATCAGAGATCCCTCCCATCCCAGTAACACTGTCTTCATCATCATCAGAGACCCCTCACTCCCCGGTAACACTCTCTTCATCATCATCAGAGACCCCTCCTACCCCGATAACACTGTCTTCTTCATCATCAGAGACCCCTCCCACCCTGGTAACACACTCTTCATTATCATCATCAGAGACCCTCTCACCCCGGTAACACTCTCTTCCAACACCATCAGAGACTCCTCCTACCCCGGTAACAATCTCTTCCAACACCATCAGAGACCCCACCTACCCGGGTAACACTCTCTTCATCATCATCAGAGACCCCTCACTCCCCGGTAACATTTACATCATCATCATCATCATCAGTGACACCTCCCACCGTGGTAACATTCTCTTCCAACACCATCAGCGACCCCTCCTACCCGGGTAACACTCATTTCATCATCATCAGAGACCCCGCCCAACCTGGTAACACTCTCTTCAGCATCATCAGAGATCCCTCCCATCCCAGTAACACTCTTTTCATCATCATCAGAGACCCCTACTACCCCGGTAACATTCTCTTCCAACACCATCAGAGAGCCCTCCTACCCTGGTAACACTGTCTTCATCATCATCAGAGACCCCTCCCAACCTGGTAACACTCTCTTCTTCATCATCAGAGACCCCTCCCACCCGGTATCACTCTTCATCATCATCAGAGATCCCACCCACCGTGGTAACACTCTCTTCATCATCGTCAGAGACCGCTCTCACCCTGGTAACACTCTCTTCCAATATCATCAGAGACCCCTCCCATCCCGGTAACACTCTCTTCCATCACCATCAGCGACCCCTCCTACCCAGGCAACACTTTCTTCATCATCGCAAGAGACCCTTCACACCCCGGTAACAATCTCTTCCAACACCGTCAGAGTCTCTTCCTACCCCGGAGACACTCTCATCTAACATCAGACACGTCTCCCAACCCAGAAACTCTCTCTTCATCATCATCAGAGACCCCTCCCAACCTGGTAACACTCTCTTGATCATCATTAGAGACCCCTCTCACCCAGTAACACTGAATAAATCATCATCAGAGACTCCTCACACCCAGGTAATACTCTCTCCAACACCATCAGAGATCCCTCTCACTCCGGTAACACTCTTCATCATCATCAGAGACCACCCCCATACCCCTGTAACACTATCTTCATCATCATCAGAGAACCCTCCCACCCCAGTAACACTCTCTTCATCATCATCAGAGACCCCTCCATACCCCTGTAACACTGTCTTCATCATCATCAGATTCCCCTCACACCCTGGTAACACGCTCTTCAACATCATCAGACACCCCTCCTAACCCGGTAACACTCTCATCATCATCATCATCAGAGACACCTCCCAACCGGTAACACTGTCTTCATCATCATCAGAGACTCCTCACACCCGGTAACACTGTCTTAATCATCATCATAGACTCCTCAGATCCCGGTAACACTCTCTCCAACACCATCAGAGATCCCTCTCAGTCCGGTAACACTCTTCATCATCATTAGAGACCCCTCACACCCGGTAACACTCTCTTCATCATCATCATCAGAGATCCCTCCTACCCCGGTAACACTCTCATCATCATCATCATCAGAGACACCTCCTACACGGGTAACACTCTTTTCATCATCATCAGAGACCCCTCCCAACCTGGTAACACTCTCTTCAGCATCATCAGAGATCCCTCCCATCCCAGTAACACTCTCTTCATCATCATAAGACACCCCCCCATACCGCTGTAACACTGTCTTCATCATCATCAGATTCCCCTCCTACCCCGGTAACACTCTCATCATCATCATCATCAGAGACACCTCCCAACCGGTAACACTGTCTTCATCATCATCTGAGACTCCTCACACCCCGGTAACACTCTCTTCATCATCATCAGAGACCCCTCACACCCTGGTAACACTCTCTTCATCATCATCAGAGACCCCTCACTCCCCGGTAACATTCACATCATCATCATCATCAGTGACACCTCCCACTGTGGTAACATTCTCTTCCAACACCATCAGAGACCCCTCCGACCCGGGTAACACTCTTTTCATCATCATCAGAGACCCCTCCTACCCCGGTAACACTGTCTTCATCATCATCAGAGATCCCTCCCATCCCAGTAACACTGTCTTCATCATCATCAGAGACCCCTCACTCCCCGGTAACACTCTCTTCATCATCATCAGAGACCCCTCCTACCCCGATAACACTGTCTTCTTCATCATCAGAGACCCCTCCCACCCTGGTAACACACTCTTCATTATCATCATCAGAGACCCTCTCACCCCGGTAACACTCTCTTCCAACACCATCAGAGACTCCTCCTACCCCGGTAACAATCTCTTCCAACACCATCAGAGACCCCACCTACCCGGGCAACACTCTCTTCATCATCGTCAGAGACCCCTCACACCCCAGTAACAATCTCTTCCAATACCATTAGAGTCTCCTCCTAACCCGGAAACACTCTCATCTAACATCAGACATGCCTCCCAACCCAGAAACTCTCTCTTCATCATCATCAGAGACTCCTCACACCCCGGTAACTCTCTTCATCATCATCAGAGACCCCTCTCACCTGATAACACTGTCGAAATAATCATCAGAGACTCCTCATACCCCGGTAACACACTCTTCATTATCATCATCAGAGACCCCTCTCACCCCGGTAACACTCTCTTCCAACACCATCAGAGACACCTCCTACCCCGGTAACACTCTCTTCATCATCATTAGAGACCCCTCTCACCCGGTAACACTGTCTTAATCATCATCAGAGACTCCTCATAACCCGGTAACACTCTCTCCAACACCATCAGAGATTCCTCTCACCCCGGTAACACTCTCTTCATCATCATTAGAGACCTCTCTCACCCGGTAACACTGTCTTGTTCATCATCAGAGACCCCTCCCACCCGGTAACACTCTCTTCATCATCTTCAGAGATTCCTCCCAGCCCGGTAACACTCTCTTCATCATCGTCAGAGACCCCTTCCACCCCGATAACACACTCTTCATTATCATCATCAGAGACCCTCTCACCCCGGTAACACTCTCTTCCAACACCATCAGAGACTCCTCCTACCCCGGTAACAATCTCTTCCAACACTATCAGAGACCCCACCTACCCGGGCAACACTCTCTTCATCATCGTCAGAGACCCCTCACACCCCGGTAACACTCTCTTCATCATCATCAGAGAACCCTCCCACCCCGGTAACACTCTCATCATCATCATCATCAGAGACACCTCCCACCCGGTAACACTGTCTTCATCATCATCAGAGACTCCTCACTCCCCGGTAACACTCTCTTCAGAGTCATCAGAGACCCCTCACTCCCTGGTAACACTCCATTCATCATCATCAGAGATACCTCCCGACCTGGTAACACTCACTTCATCATCATCAGAGACCCCTCCCAACCGGTAACACACTCTTCATCATCATCAGAGATCCCTCCCACCCTGGTAACACTCTCTTCATTATCATCATCAGAGACCCCTCTCACCCCGGGAACACTCTCTTCCAACACCATCAGAGACCCCTCCTACCCCGGTAACACTCTCTTCCAACACCATCAGAGACCCCTCCTACCCGGCCAATACTGTCTTCATCATCGTCAGAGACCCCTCACACCCTGGAAACAATCTCTTCCAACACCATCAGAGTCTCCTCCTACCCCGGAAACACTCTCATCTAACATTAGACACACCTCCCAACCCAGAAACTCTCTCTTCATCATCATCAGAGACCCCTCCCAACCTGGTAACACTCTCTTCATCATCATCAGAGACCCCTCCCACCCGGTAACACACTCTTCATCATCTTCAGAGATCCCTCCTACCCCGGTAACACTCTCTTCCAACACCATCAGAGACCCCTCCTACCCCGGTAACTCTCTCTTCATCATCATTAGAGACCCCTCTCACCCGGTAACACTGTCTTAATCATCATCAGAGACTCCTCATAACCCGGTAACACTCTCTCCAACACCATCAGAGATCCCTCTCAGTCCGGTAACACTCTTCATCATCATCATCAGAGACCCCTCCTACTCGGCCAATACTCTCTTCATCATCGTCAGACACTCCTCACACCCCAGAAACAATCTCTTCCGACACCATCAGAGTCTCCTCCTACCCCGGAAACACTCTCATCTGACATCAAACAAGCCTCCCAACCCAGAAACTCTCTCTTCATCATCATCAGAGACCCCCCACCCCCATACCTCTGTAACACTGTCTTCATCATCATCAGAGAACCTTCACACCCTGGTAACACTCTCTTCATCATCGTCAGAGGCCCCCCCATACCCCTGTAACACTGTCTTCATCATTATCAGAGACCCCTCACTCCCTGGTAACACTCTCTTCATCATCATCAGAGACCCCTCCTACCCCGGTAACACTCATCATCATCAGAGACACCTCCCACCCGGTAACACTGTCTTCATCATCATCAGAGACCCCTCACACCCTGGTAACACTCTCTTCATCATCATCAGAGACCCCTCCTACCCCGGTAACACTCTCATCATCATCATCAGAGACACCTCCCACCCGGTAACATTGTCTTCATCATCCTCAGAGACCCCTCACACCCTGGTGAACACTCTCTTCATCATCATCAGAGACACCTCCCACCCGGTAACACTGTCTTCATCATCATCAGAGATCCCTCCCACCCTGGTAACACTGTCTTCACCATCATCAGAGAGCCCGTCCACCCCGGTAACACTCTCTTCATCATCGTCAGAGACCCCTCACACCCCGGTAACACTCTCTTCATCATCGTCAGAGACCCCTCACACCCCGGTAACAATCTCTTCCAACACCATCAGAGTCTCCTCCTAACCCGGAAACACTCTCATCTAACATCAGACAAGGCTCCCAACCCAGAAACTCTCTCTTCATCATGATCAGTGACACCTCCTACCCTGGTAACAATCTCTTCCAACACCATTAGAGACACCTCTCACACCGGTAACGCTCTCTTCATCATCATTAGAGACCCCTCCCTCCCCGTAACACTCTCTTCCAACACCATGAGAGATCCCTCCTATAAGACCATAAGACATAGGAGTGGAAGTAAGGCCATTCGGCCCATCGAGTCCACTCCGCCATTCAATCATGGCTGATGCGCATTTCAGCTCCACTTACCAGCGTTCTCCCCGTAGCCCTTAATTCCTCTAGATGTGCTACCCCGGTAACACATTCATTGAACATCATGAGAGACCCTTCCCACCCTGGTAACACTCTCATCTAACATAATCAGAGACCCCTCCCACCCCGGTAACAATCTCTTCCAACACCATCAGAGACCCCTCTCGCCCCGGTAACACTCGCTTCCAACACCATCAGAGGCCTCTCCTATCCAGGTAACACTCTCATTGAACATCATCGGAGACCCTTCCCACCCCGGTAACACTCTCTTCCAACACCATCAGAGACTCCTCCTACCCAGGTAACACTCTCATCTAACATCATCAGAGACCCCTCCCAACTTGGTAACACTCTCTTCATTATCATCAGAGACTCCTCCTACCCCGGTTACACTCTCATCTAACATCATCAGAGACCCCTCCCACCCCGGTAACACTCTCTTCATCATCATCAGAGACCCCTCTCACCCCGGTAACAATCACTTCCAACACCATCAGAGACCCCTCACACCCCAGTAACAATCTCTTTATCATCATCAGAGATCCCTCCTACCCTGGTAACACTCTCATCTAACAACATCAGAGACCCCTCCCACCCAGGTAACAATCTCTTACGACATCATCAACGACCCCTCACACCTCGGTAACATTCTCTTCATCATCATCAGAGACCCCTCCTACACTGGTAACACTGTCTCCATCCTCATCAGAGAACCTCGGTAAGATAACAATTGTCACCTCGGTAACAATCTCTTCATCATTATCAGAGACCGATCCCACCCCGGTAACACTCGCTTTCAACACTATCAGAGACCCCTCACAACCCGGTAACACTCGCTTCCAACACCATCAGAGACCCCTCTCACCCCGGTAACACTCTCTTCATCATCATCAGAGGCCCCTCACACCCCGGTCACACTCTCTTCATCATCATCAGAGACCCCTCCCACCCCAGTAACACTCTCTTCCAATACCATCAGAGACCCCTCTCACCCCGGTAACACTCTCTTCATCATCATCAGAGACCCCTCCCATCCCGGTAACACTCGCATCATCATCATCATCTGAGACCCCTCCCACCAAGGTAACACTCTCTTCATCATCATCGTAGACCAATCACTCCCCAGTAACAATCTCTTCCAACATCATCAGAGACCCCTCCCACCCCAGTAACACTCTCTTCATCATCATCTGAGACCCCTCCCACCAAGGTAACACTCTCTTCATCATCATCGTCGACCCATCACTCCCCGGTCACAATCTTTTCCAACACCTTCAGAGACCCCTTCCACCCAGCAACACTCTTCATCATCATCAGAGACCCCTCCCACCCCGGTAACACTCTCTTCCTACACCATCAGAGACCCCTCCCACCCCGGTAACACTCTCTTAAGCACTTGTACCAACAAGTTGAAGAACAGCTTCTTCCCTGCTGTTATTAGATTGCTGAATGGACCTCACTCTAATTCCAAACCAAATATTGATCATCGAACTCGGGTGTCTCTGCAGAAGGAGCACGTGGTGTCTACCGATACCCTTAAGCTGTTCAGGGAGCGGTGGGCACCGCAGGGAGTGGTGTTTTATTTCCCCCTCCAACTCTATTTTGATTTAATCCCTGCCTTCGCCTTCACTTGTTTGATCACGCAGCATTGCCCTTTGATGTGAAGGGCACTGCTTGTCACTGGCCACGTGGGTTTTTTCTTTCTTCCTGGTGGTGGGAAGTGAATAAAGATTTATACACCTGTTGTCTTTCACTGCACACACACATCATGGGTACTGGGGAAAATATAAGCACTACTGCTGTTAGGTGGTAGTGTGGAGGTACAAAAAAAACAAATATTGATCTTGCTTTTGTGCACCTCCTGTGCAGCTGTAACCTTGTATGCCTCACTGTCTAATAACCCTATGATCTGTATGTCCTTCTATGTTATGACCTGTCTGTGCTGTTTGCAAAACAAATCCTTTCACTGTACTTAGGTACATGTGACAAAAATAATCAAATCAAATGAAAATCTTGTTAGCTTTCTGCATGGTCTGTTCCCTCTGGCTCACCTTGGTCCACTCGTCCTTCACTCCTGACACCACCTTGTTCCCTGGCCAACTTCTCTGTCTCGGGTTTGCTGCAGAAGCAGCAGAAGCAGGAAGAACAGCACCTCATTATCTACCTGTTAACTCGACAACCTTCTGGACTCAATATTGCGGTTCAACAACTTTGGATCCTGAGACACCTTTTCCCATGTCCTTAGCCCAGCATTCTTATCACATGCACTGCTATTACACCCATCCCATTGTCAGTCATTGATTGTCCCCATTAGCAGCTATTCACTCTCCTAGGCTGACTGTTTTTCCTTCCTTTGTCTGTCCAACTGATCTTATCTCTCTTTGACCTCTATCTCCACCTATTATTTACTCCTTACCAACTCCCCCATCATAACTTCTGCACAAAAAACAATTTTTACCTAGCTACCATCAGTTCTGAAGAAGGACCCGATATGTTAACTTTCATTTCTCTCCACACGTGCTCCAGACTTGCCCAGATTTTCCAGCAAATTCTGTTTTAGATTAGATTAGATTACTTACAGTGTGGAAACAGGCCCTTCGGCCCAACAAGCCCACACCGACCCGCCGAAGCGCAACCTACCCAGACCCATTCCCCTACCTAACACTACGGGCAATTTAGCCTGGCCAATTCACCTAACCTGCACATTTTTGGACTGTGGGAGGAAACCAGAGCACCCAGAGAAAACCCACGCAGACACGGGGAGAATGTGCAAACTCCACACAGGCAGTTGCTTGAGACGGGAATTGAACCTGGGTCTCTGGTGCTGTGAGACAGCAGTGCTAACCACTATGCCACCGTGCCACCCAGAATTCTTGTTTCTGACTTCCAGCGTCCACAGTTTTTTCCTTTTTTTATCAGGAGTTGGGACGTCATGTTGAGGTTGTAGAGGACATTGGTGTGGTCACTTTTGAAGTTTTGTGCACAGTTCAAGTCACACTGCTAAAAGAAGGATAAACCACCAGGTCATCAACTCCCTCTTGTGTTACTGTTGATTCTTTTGATAGTCACCTGAAATTGTTTAAGATAAAAAGTTAGGGAGGAGGGACTTGAGGTCAGCTCCTCTGCCCTGAAGCTCTTCAGCCACGTCCTCAAACAGACTCGATACCACAGCCACATCTCCTTCCTCAGCACTTGTCTACGGAACCGACTGACCCCGCATGGACTCCGGACTACGTTCAGACCAAAAAGCACCAACCAACCCAACCGCCCCGTGGCTGAACACTTTAACTCCCCCTCCCACTCCACCAAGGACAAGCAGGTCCTTGGCCTCCTCCATCGCCAGACCATGGCAACACGACGCCTGGAGGAAGAGCGCCTCATCTTCCGCCTAGGAACCCTCCAACTACAAGGGATGAATGCAGATTTCTCCAGCTTCCTCATTTCCCCCCCCACACCTTATCTCAGTCCCAACCCTCGGACTCAGCACCGCCTTCTTAACCTGCAATCTTCTTCGGACCCCACCCCCTCTCTGGCCTATCACCCTCACCAGCCTATCACCCTCACATTAACCTCCTCCCACCTATCGCATTCCCAATGCCCCTCCCCAAGTCCCTTCTCCCTACCTTTTTATCTTAGCCTGCTTGGCATACCTTCCTCATTCCTGAAGAAGGGCTTATGCCCGAAACGTCGATTCTCCTGCTCCTTGGATGCTGCCTGACCTGCTGCACTTTTCCAGCAACACATTTTTCAGCTCTGATCTCCAGTATCTGCAGTCCTCACTTTCTCCTAGTTGATTTTAACCGACTGTGAATCGTCTTGCAAGGATGCCTTCCTTGAAGAAGTTTTCTTCCTCCCTCTACAAGGATTTCAGTGAGTCCCTCCTCACTGCACCCCCCAGACATCTCCTCTGCCCTGAAGCTCTTCATCCACGTCCTCAAACAGACTCGCTACCACAGCCACATCTCCTTCCTCAGCACCTGTCTACAGGATCGACTGACCCCGCATGGACTCCAGACTACGTTCAGACCAACAACTCCACCACATCTCCTCCACTTCCCGCTCCTCCGCCCTTGAACCCCGCCCCTCCAATCGCCACCAGGACAGAACCCCACTGGTCCTCACCAACCACCCCACCAACCTCCAGATGCATCGTATCAGCCTTCGTCATTTCTGCCACCTCCAAACAGACCCCACCACCAAGGATATATTTCCCTCCCCTCCCCTACCACTCCCTCCGCAACTCCCTCGTCAGGTCCACACCCCCCACCAACCCAACCTCCACTCCCGGCACCTTCCCCTGCAACCGCAAGAAATGCAAAACTTGCACCCACACCGCCCCCCTCACCTCCATCCAAGGCCACAAGGGATCCTTCCATATCCATCACAAGTTCACCTGCACCTCCACACACATCATTTACTGCATCCGCTGCACCCGATGTGGCCTCCTCTACATTGGGGAGACAGGCTGCCTACTTGCGGAACATTTCAGAGAACACCTCTGGGATACCAGCACCAACCAACCCAACCGCCCCATGGCTGAACACTTTAACTCCCCCTCCCCCTCCCCCCGCCAAGGCGAAGGTCCTTGGCCTCCTCCATCGCCAGACCATGGCAACACGACGCCTGGAAGAAGAGTGCCTCATCTTCTGCCTAGGAACCCTCCAACTACAAGGTATGAATGCAGATTTCTCCAGCTTCTTCATTTCCCCTCCCCCCCACCTTATCTCAGTCCCAACCCTCGGACTCAGCACCGCCTTCTTGACCTGCAATCTTCTTCCTGACCTCTCCGCCCCCATCCCCTCTCTGGCCTATCACCCTCACCTTAACCTCCTTCCACCTATTGCATTCCCAATGTCCCTCCCCCAAGTCCCTCCTCCCTACCTTTTATCTTAGCCTGCTTGGCACACCTTCCTCATTCCTGAAGAAGGGCTCATGCCCGAAATGTCGATTCTTCTGCTCCTTGGATGCTGTCCGACCTGCTGAGCTTTTCTAGCAACACATTTTTCAGCTCAATGGAATCTCCTCTTAGCCATCCCAACATCTGTCTATCCATGTAACAGAAGTCCATCATTCCGGGAACCATTCCCTTAAAGCTTTGTGTCACCCTCTCCAAATCCCATTGTATTTTATTTCCTCCATAACATTTTCTCCTTCGTATATTCCCCCCTACTGTAGTACTCATAAAGTTGCACTGATCGGCCCTAGGCAAGGTTGATGGATATGAAGCCTCCTTCATTGTTCTCTGACTATGTCACTGAGGTTATGGCGAAATGAGAGTTTAGATTAGAGTGGTGCTGGAAAAGCACAGCAATTCAGGCAGCATCCGAGAAGCAGGAAAATCGACGTTTCGGGCAAAAGCTCTTCATCAGGAATAGAGCTCTATTCTATAGAGCACCTTAATAGATGGGGGACCAGCATTCTGGCAGGCAGGTTTGCCACTGCAACACAGCTGCGTTTAAACTAAATAGCGGCGGGGAGGGGACAAACTGGAAGTTTAAGAAGGAAATTGCAGGGAAAGTTAGAACAAGAGAAGTCAAGAAAGACAACGGTATCAATGGAGCAGAAATCTCAAAAAGGGATCATGCCATAAGGTTGAGTGAAATAGGGATTGATAGGAAGGGTGAGGGCAGTAACAAATTAAAAATACTATATATGAATGCACGAAGCATTAGAAATAAGATGGATGAGCTTGAGGCTGATTTGGAAATTGGCAGTTACGATGTTGTGGGGATAACGGAGACGTGGCTTCAAGTGGACAGGACCTGGGAAATGAATATTCAAGGCTATGCGTGCTATCGTAAGGACAGACTGACGGGCAGAGGGGGTGGGATGGCCCTGTTGGTAAGGAATGATATTCAGTCCCTTGTGCGGGAGGACCTAAAATCAGGGGATGTAGAGTCAGTATGGGTAGAGCTGAGAAAATCTAAGGGTAGAAAGACCCTCATGGCAGTTATCTATAGGTCCCCAAACAGTAGTCTGGATATAGGGTGTAAGTTGAATAAGGAGCTGAAATTGGCCTGTCGCAAAGATATTACTACAGTTGTTATGAGGGATTTCAACATGCAGGTAGACTGGGAGAATCAGGATGGTACTGGACCCCAAGAAAGGGAGTTTGTGGAGTGCCTCCGAAATGGATTCTTAGAACAGCTTGTGCTGGAGCCGATCAGGGAGAAGGCAAACCTGGATCTGGTGTTGTGCAATGAACTGGATTTGATCAGGGACCTTGAAGTGAAGGAGCCATTAGGAGGTAGTGACCACAATACAATAAGCTTTAATCTGCAATTTGAAAGGGAGAGGCTACAATCGGAAGTGACAATACTTCAGTTAATAAAGGGAACTATGGAGCTATGAGGGAGGAGCTGGCCAAAGTTCAATGGTGCAAAGGGAAGAAAGATCCTAAGAGGAGGCAGAGGTGGCTGTGCCTGACGAGTGAAGTTAAAATATAAAGTCAAAAGAGAAAAAGTATAACATAGCAAAGATGAGTGGGAAAACGGAGGACTGGGAAGCTTTTAAAGAACAACAGAAGATTACTAAGAAGGAAATACGCAGAGAAAAAATGAGGTATGAAGGAAAACTGGCCAAAAATATAAAGGAGGTTAGTAAAAGTTTTTTTAGGTATGTGAAAGGAAAGAAAATGGGTGAAGAGTAAAATTAGGCCCTTGAAGACAAACAGGTAAATATATTACGGGGAACAAAGAAGTGGCAGAAGAGTTGAACATAGAACACAGAACATAGAAGGATACAGCGCAGTACAGGCCCTTCGGCCCTCGATGTTGCGCCGATCCAAGCCCACCTAACCTACACTAGCCCACTATCCTCCATATGCCTATCCAATGCCCGCTTAAATGCCCATAATGAGGGAGAGTCCGCCACTGCTACTGGCAGGGCATTCCATGAACTCACGACTCGCTGAGTAAAGAACCTACCCCTAACATCTGTCTTATACCTACCCCCCCTTAATTTAAAGCTATGCCCCCTCGTAATAGCTGACTCCATACGTGGAAAAAGATTCTCACTGTCGACTTTATCTAAACCCCTAATCATCTTGTACACCTCTATCAAGTCACCCCTAAACCTTCTTTTCTCCAATGAAAACAACTCCAAGTGCCTCAGCCTTTCCTCATACGATCTTCCTACCATACCAGGCAACATCCTGGTAAACCTCCTCTGCACCCGTTCCAGTGCCTCCACATCTTTCCTATAGTATGGCGACCAAAACTGCACACAATACTCCAGATGTGGCCGCACCAGAGTCTTACACAACTGCAACATGACCTCAGTACTCCGGAACTCAATTCCTCTACCAATAAAAGCCAGTACGCCATATGCCTTGAATTGGTACTTCAGATCTGTGTTCACTGGGGAAGACACAAGCAATTTCCCAGAGGTAATAGTGGCTGAAAGACCTGAACTGAAGGGAATTTATATTTGCCAGGAATTGGTGTTGTAGAGACTGTTAGGTCTGAAGGTTGATAAGTCTCCGGGGCCTGATGGCCTGCATCCCAGGGTACTGAAGGAGGTGGCTCTAGAAATCGTGGCGACATTGGTGATCATTTTCCAATGTTCTATAGATTCAGGATCAGTTCCTGTGGGTTGGAGGGTGGCTAATGTTGTCCCACTTTTTAAGAAAGGAGGGAGAGAGAAAGCAGGGAATTATAGACCAGTTAGTCTGACCTCGGTGGCGGGAAAGATGCTGGAGTCAATTATAAAGGATGAAATTACGACACATCTGGATAGCAGTAACAGGTTAGGTCAGAGTCAGCATGGATTTATGAAGGGAAATCATGCTTGACTAATCTTCTGGAATTTTTTGAGGATGTAACTCTGAAGATGGACAAGGGAGATCCAGTGGATGTAGTGTACCTGGACTTTCAGAAAGCCTTTGATAAAGTCCCACATAGGAGGTTAGTCAGCAAAATTTTGGTTGAAAATGTGTTGCTGGAAAAGCGCAGCAGGTCAGGCAGCATCCAAAGAACAGGAGAATCGACATAAGCCCTTCTTCAGGAATGAGGAAAGTGTGTCCAGCGCCTCATCTTCCGCCTAGGAACCCTCCAACCACAAGGGACGAACTCAGATTTCTCCAGTTTCCTCATTCCCCTCCTCCCACCTTGTCTCAGTAAAATCCCTCGAACTCAGCACCACCTTCCTAACCTGCAATCTTCTTCCTGACCTCTCCGCCCCCACCCCAGTTTGACCTATCACCCTCACCTTGACCTCCTTCCATCTATCGCATCTCCAACGGCCCTCCCCCATGTCCCTCCTCCCTCCCTTTTATCTTAGCCTGCTGGACACACTTTCCTCATTCCTGAAGAAAGGCTTATGCCTGAAAAGTCGATTCTCCTGTTCTTTGGATGCTGCCTGACCTGCTGCGCTTTTCCAGCAACACATTTTCAGCTCTGATCTCCAGCATCTGCAGTCCTCACTTGCCCTCCTTCTTTCAGCAAAATTAGGGTGCATGATATTGGGGGCAAAATACTGACTTGGATTGAAAATTGTTTGGTTGACAGGAAACATAGAGTAGTGATAAACGGCTCCCTTTTGGAATGGCAGGCAGTGACCAGTGGGGTACCGCAGGGATCAGTGCTTTTTACAATTTACATTAATGAGATAGATGATGGTATTAAAAGTAATATTAGCAAATTTGCTGATGATACAAAGCTGGGTGGCAGGGTGAAATGTGAGGAGGATGTTACGAGATTACAGGGTGACCTGGACAGGCAAGGTGAGTGGACAGATGCATGGCAGATGCAGTTTAATGTGGATAAATGTGTGGTTATCCACTTTGGTGGCAAGAACAAGAAGGCAGATTACTACCTAAATGGAGTCAAGTTAGGTAAAGGGGCAGTACAAGGAGATCTATGTGTTCTTGTACATCAGTCAATGAAAGCAAGCATGCAGGTACAGCAGGCAGTGATGAAAGCTAATAGCATGCTGGCCTTCATGACAAGAGGAATTGAGTATAGAAGCAAAGAGTTTCTTCTGCAGGTGTACAGGGTCGTGGTGAGACCGCACCTGGAATATTGTGCACAGTTTTGGTCTCCAAATTTGAGGAAAGACATTCTGGCTATTGAGGGAGTGCAGCGTAGGTTCACGAGGTAAATTCCTGGAATTACGGGACTATCTTACGTTGAAAGATTGGAGCGACTGGGCTTGTATACCCTTGAGTTTAGAAGACTGAGAGGGGATCTGATTGAGACGTATAAGATTATTAAAGGATTGGACACTCTGAAGGCAGGAAGCATGTTTCCGCTGATGGGTGAGTCCCGAACCAGAGGACACGGTTTAAAAATAAGGGATAAGCCATTTAGAACAGAAATGAGGAGAAACGTCTTCACCCAGAGAGTGGTGGGTGTGTGGAATGTTCTGCCCCAGAAGGCTGTAGAGGCCAAGTCTCTGGATACTTTCAAGAAAGAGTTGGATAGAGCTCTTAAGGATAGTGGAATCAAGAGTTATGGGGATAAGGCAGGAGCAGGATACTGATTGAGGATGATCAGCCATGATCATAATGAATGGTGGTGCAGGCTCGAAGGGCAGAATGGCCTACTCCTGCATCTATTGTCTATTGTCGATTTTCCTGCTCCTCGGATGCTGCCTGACCTGCTGTGCTTTTCCAGCACCACCCTAATCTAGACTCTGGTTTCCAGCATCTGCAGCCCTTGTTTTTACCTTCTAGCGAAATGAACTTATTCTGTCCAGACATTGTCACATGATTCGGCCAAAGTCTGCTGTAGCCTGATACTGGCTCAGAATTGTCATTTGGCATCGCTGAATGACTTGTGTTGTGTAATCTCTTTAACTCACACTTATATGAGGCTGCCCATGTTCAGAATCCATTGCTAATGAACTTTTGTAAGGAAGAGGGAGAAAAATAAAAGAAAACTAAAGTCGAAGGAACACAGCTAAAAGTTGGGGGGGTTGGGATTCAGTTCTTGGCTGCTAGAAGATACTGTTGAAAAATGTGGTGCTGGAAAAACACAGCAGGCCAGGCAGCATCCGAGGAGCAGGAGAATCGACATTTCGGGCATAAGCCCTTCTTCAGGAATGAGTTCAGATTCCTGAAGAAGGGCTTATGCCCGAAATGTCGATTCTCCTGCTCCTCGGATGCTGCCTGGCCTGCTGTGTTTTTCCAGCACCACATTTTTCAACTCTGGTCTCCAGCATCTACAGTCCTCACTTTCTCCTCCCTGCTAGAAGATACTGGTAGAGTTTGGGGAATAAAGAGTTCGAAATAAAATCATAGAAAGTGCAGTATACATGTTTTGAGGACTTCTTTTGAGAGATGTTGGAGCAAGGCTGTAAAAGGATATGACAGTGAACATTGCCTGGAATGGAGAATAGGTCGTACGAGGATAGGTTGAAAGTGCTAGGCCTTTACTCATTGGAACGGCGAAGGATGAGGGGTGACTTGATAGAGGTTTATAAGATGATCAGAGGAATAGATAGAGTAGACAGTCAGAAACTTTTTCCCCGGGTACAACAGAGTGTTACAAGGGGACATAAATTTAAGGTGAAGGGTGGAAGGTAGAGGGGAGATGTCAGGGGTGGGTTCTTTACCCAGAGAGTGGTGGGGGCATGGAATGCGCTGCCTGTGGGAGTGGTAGAGTCAGAATCTTTGGTGACCTTTAAGCGGCAATTGGATAGGTACATGGATGGGTGCTTAAGCTAGGACAAATGTTCGGCACAACATCGTGGGCCGAAGGGCCTGTTCTGTGCTGTATTGTTCTATGTTCTATGTTCTATATACAAAAGTACAGCATAGAACAGGCCCTTTGGCCCATGATGTTGTGCCGAGCATCAGTCCTAATGTAAAATAAAATAACTTAACCTACACATCCCTCAATTCACTGCTGTCCTTGTGCATGTCCAGCAGTTGCTTAAATGTCCCTAATGACTCTGCTTCCATCACCACCACTGGCAATGCATTACATGCATTCACAACTCTCTGCGTAAAGAACCTTCCTCTGACGTCCCCTCTGCACCATTCTCCTAATATCTTAAAACTATGACCCCTCGTGCCAGTCAATCCTGCCCTGGGAAAAGTCTCTGGCTATTAACTCTATCTATGCCTCTCATTACCTTGTATATCTCAGTCAGGTCACCTCTCTTCCTCCTTCTCTCCAGAGAGAAAGCTCCGAGCCTATTCAACCTTTCTTCATAAGGCAAGCCCTCCAGTCCAGGCAGCATCCTGGTAAACCTTTTTTGTACCCTCTCCAAAGCCTCTGTATCTTTTCTATAGTAGGGCGACCAGAACTGGACACAATATTCCAAGTGTGGTCTCACCAGGGACTTATAGAGCTGCAGCAAAACCTCGCAACTCTTAAACTCGATCCCCCTGTTAATAAAAGCCAAAGCATCATATGCTTTCGTAACAGCCCTATCCACTTGGGTGGCAACTTTGAGGGATCTATGTACTTAAATACCAATATCCTTCTGTTTCTCCGCACTGCCAAGAATCCTGTCTTTAATCCTATATTCGGCATTCAAGTTCGACCTTCCAAAATGCATCACTTCACATTTATCCAGGTTGAACTCCATCTGCCATTTCTTATCTCAGCTCTGCATCCTGTCTATGTCGCGCTGCAGCCTGCAATAGGCCTAGGAAATGCTACAACTCTAGTACGTCGGATGGATCAGTTTTGTCCAATGTCTACAAGAGGGTTTCCTGACACAGTATGTCAAAGGGCCGACAAGAGGGGAGGCCACACTGGATCTCGTGCTTGGTAATGAACCAGGCCAGGTGTTTGATTTAGTTGTAGGAGAGCACTTTGTGGAGAGTGACCATAATTCAGTTACGTTTAGTTTAGTGATGGAAAGGGATAGGTACATGCCACAGGTCAAGAGTTAAAGATGGGGGCAAGGGCAATTACAATACGATTAGGCAAGAATTAAAATGCATAGAATGGGGTAGCAAAATGTAGGGGATGCAGACAATGGAAATGTGGAGCTGGTTTAAGGAACAGATACCTTGATAGGTATGTCCCTGTCAGGCAGGGAGGAAGTGATAATGTAAGGGAACTGTGGTTTACAACAGAAATTGCATCTCTTTTTACGAAGAAGAAGGAGGCTTATGTGTTGATGAGGCAAGATGGTACAGATCATTTAGGAAGGATTTAAAGAGAGAGTTAAGAAGAGCAAAGAGAGGACAAAAGCAGTCTTTGGCAAATAGAATAAAGGAGAACCCTAAAGCTTTCTATAGGTATGTGAGGAATAAAAGGATGATTAGGGTAGGAATAAGGCCAATCAAAGACAGAAGTGGGAAGTTGAGTGTGGACCCTGTGGAGAGCAGAGAGGTGCTAAATGAACATTTCTCATCGGTTTTCACTCAGGAAAAGGAGAATATTGCAGAGGAGAAGAATGAGTTACGAGATATTAGACTAGAAAGGATAGAGGTTAGTTACGAACAGGTGTTATCAATTCTAGAAGGAGTGAAAGTAGACAAGGACGGGATTTATCCAAGGATTCTCTGGGAAACTAGGAAGGAGATAGCAGAGCCTTTGGCTTTGATATTTGAGTCGTCATTGTCCACAGGTTTGATACCAGAGGACTGGACGATTGCAAATGTTGTGCACTTGTTCAAGAAGGGCAGTAGAGATGACCCAGGTAATTATATACCAGTGAGCCTTACTTCTGTTGTAGGAAGTATTCTTCTATGTTCTATTGATTAGGGGGTTAGATAGGGTTGACAGTGTGAACCTTTTCCCGCGTATGGAGTCGGGTATTACAAGGGGGCATAGCTTTAAATTAAGGGGGGGTAGATATAGGACTGAAGTTAGGGGTAGGTTCTTCACTCAGCGAGTCGTAAGTTCATGGAATGCCCTGCCAGTAGTAGTGGTGGACTCTCCCTCTTTATGGGCATTTAAGCGGGCATTGGATAGGTATATGGAGGATAGAGGGTTAGTATAGGTTAGGTGGGCTTGGATCGGCGCAACATCGAGGGCCAAAGGGCCTGTACTGCGCTGTATTCTTCTATGTTCTATGTTCTATGAAAGGTATGGAAAGGATTCTAAGAGATAAGATTTATAATCATCTTGCAAACAACAATTTGATTTCAGATCGTCAACATGGTTTCATCAAGGGCAGGTCATGTCTCACATTGAGTTTTTTGAGAAGGTGACCAAGCATGTAGATGAGGGTAGGGCAGTTGTCGTGGTATACATGGACTTCAGTAAAGCCTTTGATAAGGTTCCACATGGTAGGCTGTTGGAGAAAATGCAGAGGCATGGAATTGAGGGTGATTTAGCAGTTTGGTTTAGAAACTGGCATTCTGAAAGAAGGCAACGAGTGGTGGTTGATGGAAAATATTCAGCCTGGAGTCCGGTTGCTAGTAGTTTGCCACAAGGATATGTTTTGGGACCACTGCTGTTTATAAATGACTTAGACACAGGCATAGGTGGATGGATTAGTAAATTTTCAGACGACACTAAAGTCGGTAGAGTAGTGGTCAGTGTGGAAGAATGTTACAGATTGCAGGGGGACTTGGATAAACTGCAGAATTGGGCTGAGAGGTGGCAAATGGAGTTCAATGCAGCTAAACGTGAGGTGATGCACTTTGGGAAGAATAACAGGAAGGCAGAGTATTTTTTTTAGATTAGATTACATTACAGTGTGGAAACAGGCCCTTCGGCCCAACAAGTCCACACCTACCCGCCAAAGCGAAACCCACCCATACCCCTACATTTACCCCTTACCTAACACTACGGGCAATTTAGCATGGTCAATTCACCTGACCCTGCACATCTTTGGGCTGTGGGAGGAAACTGGAGCACCCGGAGGAAACCCACGCAGACACGGGGAGAACGTGCAAACTCCACACAGTCAGTCGTCTGAGGCGGGAATTGAACCCGGGTCTCAGGCGCTGTGAGGCAGCAGTGCTAACCACTGTGCCACCGTGCCGCCCACGCTGGGTCGGTTGAAAGATTCTTGGTAGTGTGGACTTTCAGGGATCTTGGGGTCCATGTACATAGATCCCTGAAAGTTGCCAGACCAGGGTGATAGTGCTGTTAAGAAGGCATACGGTGTGTTAGGTTTCATTCATAGAGGGATTGAGTTCCAGAGCCGCAATATCATGCTGCAACTATACAAACGCTGGTGCGGTCACACTTGAAATATTGTGTACAGTTCTGGTCCCCATATGTTGAGAAGGATGTGGAAGCATTGGAAAAGATGCAGAGGAAATTTACTAGGATGTTGACTGGTCTGGAGGGAAGGTCTTATGAGGAAAGGCTGAGAGACTTGAACCTTTTCTCATTGGCAAGAAGAAGGCGAAGAGGGGATTTGATAGAGACATACAAGATGATCAGAGGATTAGATAGGGTAGACAGTCAAAGTCTTTTTCCTAGGATGATGACATCAGCGTGTACGAGGGGGCATAACTACAAATTGAGGGGTGAGAGATTTAAGACAGATGTCAGAGGCAGGTTCTTTACTCAGAGAGTGGTAAGGGTGTGGAATGCCCTACCTGCTAATGTAGAAACTCAGCCACATTAGGGAGATTTAAACAATACTTAGATAAGCACATGGATGATTTTGGGATAGTGTAGGGGGATGAGCTGAGAATAGTTCACAGGTCAGCGCAACACCGAAGGGCCTGTTCTGAGCTGTATTGTTCTCTGTTCTACGATACTTTCAACGGCACCTCCCACCATTGTGTCATCTGCAAATTTACTAGCCCACCCCTCAACTTCCTCATCCAAGTCATTTATAAAAACTACAAAGAGCAGAGGCCCCAAGAACAGAACCCTGCAGGACCCCACTCAACACTGACCTCCAGGCAGAATACTTTCCATCATAATTTCCTTTTTCCCCAATTAAATATCTTCCCTTGGTAACTGCTTCTTTCCCTCTCCAAGGCTATGCTAAATGTGAGGCAGTTGTGGTCACTGTCCCCAAAGTGTTCTCCCGACACAAGATCTGACACCTGTCTTGGTTCATTGCCGAGCACCAAATCCAAAATGGCCTCTCCCTTTGTCGGCCTGTCTACGTACTGAGTAAGGAAACCCTCCTGAACACACCTGACAAAAAAAGCTCCATCCAAACCTTCTGCATTCAGGAGGTTCCAGTCAATATTGGGAAAGTTGAAGTCACCCATACCAACAACCCTGCTACATCTGCATTTTTCCTAAATCTGCCGGTCTACGAGTTCTTCAATCTCTCTACTGCTATTGGTGGGGATCTGTAGAAAACCCCAATGAGGTGGCTGCTCCCTTGCTGTTCCTAACTTCCACCCGTCCTGACTCAGTAGACAAACCTTCCTCAACAACCTTAGATCTCACCCACTTAAAACCTTCATGGCAGCCCTCCTTTCTCCCCGCCCTCTCTCTTCGCCGCTTTATTCAAAAAATTTGTTTTTTACTCACCTTCTCAGCAGTCCTCCACTCCTCCCTCACAGCTCTCGAAAAATCGACAATGAAGAGAAGGATTTTAATCAATTCACTATGTCAATTCTGTACACTTATTGGAAGGTGGGAGCATAATATATGAGCGAAAAGCTGTAGTTTAATCGATGTCTTAGTGAGATTCACTTTGTATTTCCTCTTCTGGATTATGACATCTTAATGCCAAGCCCAAACCTCATTCTTCACTGGCCGAATAGTTACAGCTTTGTACACTGTGCTTTCTAACTCCTCATTTAGCTTCGTTATATCCATATAGCACTAATTTCAATTTTTATAGTATTATCACAGTATGCTTTCCTGATCACGGACATCTCCTCTTACTGTCCCCTTGACCATGACCTCACCTCCAATCACCAAACCATCATCTCCCAGACCATCCACAACCTCATCACCACAGGGAATCTCCCACCTCCAAACTCATAGTCCCAGAAACCCACACACCACCCAGTTCTACCTCCTACCCAAAATTCACAAACCTGACTACCCCGATCGACCCATCGTCTCCGCCTGCTCCTGCCCCATCGAATGTATCTGCTCTTACCTTAACACCGTCCTTGTCCCCCTTGGTCCAGGATCTCCCCACGTATATTTGGGCCACCACCCATGCCCTCCAACTCCTCCATGACGTTTGGTTCCCCAGCCCCCAATGCCTCATCTTCACCACAGACATCCAGTCTCTATACGCATTCATCCGCCATGATGAAAGACTCCAAGCCCTCTGGTTCTTCCTCTCCTGCCGATCCAACCAGTACCCTTCCATGACACACTCAACTGATTGGCTGAATTGTCCTCACCCTCAACAATTTCTCCTTCGAATTCTCCCACTTCCTTCAGACCAAAGGGTTGGACATGGGCACCCACATGGGCCCCAGCTGTGCCTATCTCTTCATAGGTTTGTGGAACAGTCATCTTCCACAGTTACACCAGCACCATTCCCCACCTGTTCCTCTGCTACATCAATGACTGTATCAGTGCCACTTTGTGCTCCCATGAGGAGGTTGAACAATTCATCAACTTCACAAACACCTTTCACCCCAACCCTAAGTTCACCTGAACCATCCCTCCCCTTCCTGGACATCACCTCCCTCCCCTTCCTGGACCTCTCCATCTCCATTTCCAGTGACCAACTCAATACGGGACCCTCCTCTCATTTATCTCTCCACCCTTCAGGCACTCTGCCTGTATTCCTGATGAAGGGCTTTTGCCAGAAATGTCGATTTTACTGCTCCTCAGATGCTGCCTGAACTGCTGTGCTTTTCCAGCACCACTAATCCAGAATCTATGTCAAACCCACCGACTCCCACAGCTACCTGGACTACACCTCCTCCCACCCCCACTACTGTAAAAATGCAATCCCTTACTCCCTCCACCATCTGCTCCCAGGAAGAGCAATTCCACTCAAGAATATCCCAGATGGACTCCTTCTTCAAGGAGTGTCATCCCAAATGGCGAACACCCTCCAGCGCATCTCCTTCACTTCCCGCACATCCGCCCTCGAACTCCACCCCTCCAACCACAACATGGACAGAGCCCCCCAGTCCTCACCTTCCACTCCACCAACCTCTGGGATAGAATGCATCATCCTCTGCCATTTCCATCACCTACAGTCAGACTCCACCACCAGGATATATTTCCCACCCCAGCCCTATTAGCATTCTAAAGAGGCCATTCCCTTCATGACTCCTTCATAAGGTCCCATCCTCCACTCCCAGTACCTTGCCCTGTCACTGCTGGAAGTGAAAAACCTGCATCCATACCTCCCCCCTCACCTCTGTCCAAGGCCCCAAAGGATTCTTCCACATCCAGCAGAGATTTTCCTGCAATTCCAAACATCTCATCTACTTTAAGAGTGTGGTGCTGGAAAAGCACAGCAGGTCAGGCAGCATCCAAGAAGCAAGAGAGTCGACGTTTTGGGCATAAGCCCTTCATCAGGAAGCCCAAAACATCAATTCTCCTGCTCCTTGGATGCTGCCCGACCTACTGTGCTTTTCCAACACCACAATCTCCACTCCAATCTCCAGTATCTGCAGTCCTCACTTTCACCTCATCTATTGTGTCCATTACTGTCGATGTGGTCTCCTCTACATTGGGGAGACAGGACGCCAACTTGTGGAACATTTCAAAGAACATCTCTGGGACACACGCATTAAATAACCCCACTGCCCTGTGGCCGCACACTAACTCTTTTCACGTAGAGGGTGGTGCATGTGTGGAATGAGCTGCCAGAGGAAGTGGTGGAGGCTGGTACAGTTACAGCACTTAAAAGGCATCTGGATGGGTATATGAATAGGAAGGGTTTGGAGGGATGTGCACCAAATTCTGGCAAATGGGATTAGGTTGGGATATCTAGTTGGCATGGATGTGTTGGATCGAAAAGTTTGTTTCCGTGCTGTACATCTCTGACTCTGTGAATTGCATGAGACATTTGGATAAATGATCAAAAGCTTAGGTAAAGATTAGATTCGCGACAGTGTGAAAACACGCCCTTCGGCCCAACTAGTCCACACCGACCCTCCGAAGAGTAACCCACCCAGACCCATTTCCCTCTGACTAATGTACCTAACACTACAGGCAATTTAGCATGGCCAATTCACCTGACCTGCACATCTTTGGACTGTGGGAGGAAAAAGTGAGGAGTGCAGATGCTGGAGATCAGAGCTGAAAATGTGCTGCTGTGCTTTTCCAGCAACACATTTTCAACCGTGGGAGGAAACCCATGGAGACACAGGGAGGATGTTAAACTCCCCACAGACAGTCGCCCAAGGCTGGACTCGAACTTGGAACACTGGTTCAGTGAGGCAGCAGTGCTAACCACTGAGCCACCAAAGAGAATCTTAATGAAGGAATGAGGGATAGAGGTGTTCAAGGAGGAAATGTCAGTGCTTAGGACCTTGGAAGCTAAGGGCACGGTCAGTGCACATCAGTGAGTGTAGAGATCATGCTGAATGGATATGGATTGTAATTTACAGAAGTTGATGAGTCGAGGGCCAGTAAACAGCATTGATTTGTTTCCAAGTATGGGTTCTGCATGCTGCTTCTCCTGACTAAGATTCTAGCAATGTCTGCCATCAACCGGTACTTCATGCAGTTAATCAATCCATGTCTACATCAAGAAAACAAAGTTAAAAATCACACAACACCAGGTTGTAGTCCAACAGGTTTATTTGGAAGCACTAGCTTTCGAAGCGCTGCTCCTTCATCAGGTAGTTGTGGAGTATAAGATCATAAAACACAGAATTTATAGCAAAAGTTTACAGTGTGATGTAACTGAAATTATATATTGAAAAAGACCTGGATTGTTTGCTAAGTCTCTTATCTTTTAGAATGACCATGTTGGTTTCACTTCTTTCATGTGTAAATCGCAGAACATTTAAAAATTACATTCTCAAGTGAATTTTAACAATTGGTGTCATGTCAGCCCAGATAATGCATTGAAGGTGTGAGCTGCCCTGCGACTCAGCCAACGTTGTCTATCTCATACGCTGCAGGCAAGGATGCCCTGAAGCATGGTACATTGGCAAGACCAAGCAGATGCTATGGCAATGGATGAATGGACACCGCACAACAATCAACAGACAGGAGTGTTCCCTCCCAGTCAGAGAACATTTTAGCGGTCTGGGACATTCAACCTTGGACCTTCGGGTGACTATCCTCCAAGGCGGACTTTGGGACAAGCAACAATGAAAAGTTGCCAAGCAGAGGCTGATAGTCAAGTTCAGTACCCAAGGGGATGGCCTCAATTTGGACCTTGGGTTCATGTCACACTACAGGGGACCCCATTACACTATAGACACACAAGCACACACACAGACACACGCACACATATAGACAGATGCACACACACAGATAGACACAGACACACAGACGCTCTCCTCCACACACACACTCCTACAGGCAATTATACACACAGACTCCTCGAGACAGACACACTCTCCTACAGACCCATACACTCATGCAGACCCTCTCATATGCTCACACATACACTCCCACACTCACACACACACCCTCTCACAGATTTATACCCCTTTACACACACGCAAACACACACTCTCGCACAGACACTCATAACCACTCCTACTCCCCCCCCCCCCCCCCACCATACATACTCTCTTTCTCTCTCTCTCTCTTTCTCTCTCTCTCACTCACACAAACACACATATACATCTACGTTTGTGAGGTGAAATTGTACTTGCAGAATTACATTTTACTTTGCTCAATAACTGCATGAATCCTTGTAAGATTCTGTAAATCCATTTTTTAGATTAGAATCAGTCTGACCATTATTAAAAATCACACAACACCAGGTTATAGTCCAACAGGTTTAATTGGAAGCACACTAGTTTTCGGAGCGACGCTCCTTCATCAGGTGATAGTGGAGGGCTCAATCCTAACACAGAATTTATGCAAAAATTTACAGTGTGATGTAACTGAAATTATACATTGAAAAATTGATTGTCTGTCAAGCCTTTCATCTGTTAGAATACAGTGATAGTTTCACTTCTTTCATGTGTAAATCACAAAACCTTTTTTTAAAAATGTTGCATTCTCGGGTTAGCTGTTAACAATGGTGATAGCTAGGCAATATGTTGAAGGTGTTGGCCTCCTGTGTTCTCTGTCTGTGCCATGATGTTTAGATTGATTCTAATCTAAAAAGTGAGATAACAGAGATTTACATAAATTCATGCAGTTTTTGAGCTCAGAGTTCTACATGAATGTATGCAGTTTTTGAGCTCAGAGTTCTACATGAATGTATGCAGTTTTTGAGCTCAGAGTTCTACATGAATGTATGCAGTTTTTGAGCGAAGTACAATGTAACCCTGCAAGTACAAATTCACCCACAAAATATATGTGTGTGTGTGGGTCTTTGTCTGTCTGTGTGTGTGTGTCTGTCTGGGTTGGGGGTTGTGAGTGTGAGAAAGTGTATGTGTGTGTGTAGTGAGTGCAGAGTGTCTTAAGTCTGTGAGGGGGTGCATGTGTGAGTGTGGGAGTGTGTGTGTCTGTAAGGGTGTGTATGTGTGTATAGGAGTGCCTGTGTGTGTGAGAATGTGTGAGTGATTTTTAATAATGGTCAGACTGACTCTAATCTAAAAAATGGATTTACAGAATCTTACAAGGATTCATGCAGTTATTGAGCAAAGTAAAATGTAATTCTGCAAGTACAATTTCACCCCACAAACGTAGATGTATATGTGTGCTTGCGTGAGTGAGAGAGAGAGAAAGAGAGAGAGAGAAAGAGAGAGAGTGTGTGTGTATGGTGGGGGGTGGGGGTGGGGGGGGGGGGGGGGTGGGGGGGAGTAGGAGTATCTGTGTGTGTGTATAGTGCAATGGTGGTCACCTGTAATGTGACATGAATCCAAGGTCCCAGTTGAGGGCCCTCCATATGGGTACCGAACTTAGCAATCAGCCTCTGCTCGGCCACTTTTCTCTGCTGCCTATGCCTGCCATGGCATAGACAGAGAACACAGAGGGCCAACACCTTCAACATATTGTCTAGCTATCACCATTGTTAACAGCTAACCCGAGAATGCAACTTTTTTTAAAAAATGATTTGGAGATGCCGGCGTTGGACTGGGGTGTACAAAGTTAAAAATCACACAACACCAGGTTATAGTCCAACAGGTTTCATTGGAAGCACACTAGTTTTCGGAGCGACGCTCCTTCATCAGGTGATTCCTTCTTCAGGAAGGGCTCATGCCTGAAACGTCGATTCTCCTGCTTCTTGGATGCTGCCTGACCTGCTGCGCTTTTCCAGCAACACATTTTCAGCTCTGATCTCCAGCATCTGCAGTCCTCACTTTCTCCCAGCTCACACCTTAAATGGATTATCTGGGCCGACATGACACCAATTGTTAAAGTTCACTGAGAGTCATAGAGCCATTTTGATACAGAACCTGCTCAAAGGTAGAAGACAGAGGGTGGTGGTGGAGGGTTGTTTTTCAGACAGGAGGCTTGTGACCAGTGGAGTGCCACAAGGATCTGTGCTGGGTCCATTACTTTTCGTTATTTATATAAATGATTTGGATATGAGCGTAAGAGATACAGTTAGTAAGTTTGCAGATCACACCAAAATCAGAGGTGTAGTGGACAGCGAAGAAGGTTACCTCAGATTACAACAGGATCTTGACCAGACGGGCCAATGGGCTGAGAAGTGGCAGATGGAGTTTAATTTAGGTAAATGTGAGGTGCTGCATTTTGGGAAAGCAAATCTTAGCAGGACTTACACACTTATTGGTAAGGTCCTCGGGAGTGTTGCTCAACAAAGAGATCTTGGAGTGCAGCTTCATAGCTCCTTGAAAGTGGAGTCGCAGGTAGATAGGATAGTGAAGAAAGAGTTTGGTATGCTTTCCTTTATTCGTCAGAGTATTGGGTGTAGGAGATGATGTTCTGGCTGTACAGGACATTAGTTAGGCCACTGTTGGAATATTGTGTGCAATTCTGGTCTCCTTCCTATCGGAAAGATGTTGTGAAACTTGAAAGGGTTCAGAAAACATCTAAAAGGATGTTGCCAGGGTTGGAGGATTTGAGCTATAGGGAGAGGCAGAACAGGCTGGGGCTGTTTTCCCTGGAGCGTCCAAGGCTCACATCCAAATCATTTATATAAATGATGAAAAGTAGTGGACCCAGCACTGATTCTTGTGCCACTCCACTGGTCACAGGCCTCCAGTCTGAAAAACAACCCTCCCCCTCCACCACCTCCCTCTGTCTTCTACCTTTGAGCCAGTTCTGCATCCAAATGGCTAGTTCTCCCTGTATTCCATGAGATCTAACCTTGCTAACAGTCTCCCGGGGAGCCTTGTTGAACACCTTACTGAAGTCCATATAGATCACATCTACCACTCTGCCCTCATCAATCCTCTTTGTTACTTCTTCAAAAAACACAATCAACATTGTGAGACATGATTTCCTACGCACAAAGCCATGTTGACTATCCCTAATTAGTCTTTGCCTTTCCAAACACATGTACATCCTGTCCCTCAGGATTACCTCCAACAATTTGCCCACTACCGACGTCAGGCTCACTGGTCTATAGTTCCATGGCTTGTCCTTACCATCCTTCTTAAACAGTGGCACCACGTTAGCAAACCTCCAATCTTCCGGCACCTCACCTTGACTATCGATGATAGAAATATCTCAGTAAGAGGCCCAGCAATCATTTCGCTAGCTTCCCTCAGAGTTCTAGGGTACATCTGATCAGGTCCTAGGGATTTATCCACCTTTATGCGTGTCAAGACATCCAACACTTCCTCCTCTCCAATATGGACAGTTTTCAAATATCATCATCTCTTTCCCTACTTTCTATATCTTTTATGTCCTTTTCCACAGTAAATACTGATGCAAAATATTCATTTAGTATCTGCCCCATTTCTTGCGGCTCTACACAAAGGCCGCCTTGGTGATCTTTGAGGGGCCCTATTCTCTGGAGAAAGTGAGAACTGCAGATGCTGGAGATCAGAGCTGAAAATTCCTGAAGAAGGGCTTATGCCCGAAACATCGATTCTCCTGTTCCTTGGATGCTGCTTGACCTGCTGCGCTTTTCCAGCAACACATTTTCAGTTCGGGCCCTATTCTCTCCCTAGTTACCCTTTTGGCCTTAATGTATTTGTAAAAACCCTTAGGATTCTCCTCAACTCTATTTGCCAAAAATATCTCATGTCCTCTTTTTCCCCTCCTGATTTCCCTCTCAAGTATACTCCTACTGCCTTTATACTCTCCTAAGGATTCACTCAATCTATCCTGTCTATACCTTACATATGCTTCCTTTTTTTTCTTAACAAAACCCTCAATTTCTTTAGTCATCCAGCATTCCCTATACCTACCAGCCCTTCCTTTTACCCTGACAGGAATATACTTTCTCTTGACTCTCGTTATCTCATTTCTGAGGCTTCCCATTTTCCAGCCGTCTCTTTACCTGCGAACATCTGCTTCCAATCAGCTTTTGAAAGTTCTTACTGAATACTGTCAAAATTGGCCTTTCTCCAATTTAGAACTTCAACTTTAGATCTGGTCTATCCTGTTCCATCACTATTTTAAAAACTAATAGAATTATGGTCATTGGCCCCAAAGTGCTCCCCTACTGACACCTCAGTCACCTGCCCTGCCTTATTTCCCAAGATTAGGTCAATTTTTGCACATTCTCTAAAAGGTACATCCACATACTGAATCAGAACATTTTCTTGTACACACTTAACAAATTCCTCTCCATCTAAACCCTTAACACTATGGCAGTCCCAGCCTATGTTTGGAAAGTTAAAATTCCCTACCATAACCACCCTATTATTCTTACAGATAACTGAGATCTCCTTACAATTTGTTTCTCAATTTCCCTCTGACTATTAGGAAGTCTATAATACAATCCCAATAAGGTGATCATCCCTTTCTTATTTCTCAGTTCCACCCAAATAACTTCCCTGGATGTATTTCTGGGAATATCCTCCCTCAGCACAGCTGTAATGCTATCCCTTATCAAAAACGCCACTCCCCCTCCTCTCTTGCCTCCCTTTCTTTCCTTCCTGTAGCATTTGTATCCGGGAACATTAAGCTGCCAGTCCTGTCTATCCCTGAGCATCTGTACTTGCAATGATATCCCAGTCCCATATTCCGAACCATGCCCTGAGTTCATCTGCCTTCCCCATTAGGCCTCTTGCATTGAAATAAATGTCGTTTATATTATCAGTCCTACCTTCCTCTCTGCTTTGTCCCTGCCTGCCCTGACTATTTGACTCGCCTTTGTTCTCAACTGTACCAGTCTCAGATTGATCTCTTTCCTTACTATCTCCCTGAGTCCCACCCCCCCACCTTACTAGATTAAATCCTCCCGAGCAGTTCTCGTAAATCTCCTACCAGTATATTAATCCTCTTCCAATTTAGGTTCAATCTGTCCTTCTTGTGCAGGTCACTTTTACCCCAAAAGAGCTTCCAATGATCCAAAAATGTGAATCATTCTCCCACACACCAGCTCCTCAGCCATGCATTCATCTGCTCTATCCTCCTACTCCTGCCCTCACTAGCTCATAGCATCGGGAGTAATCCAGATATTATTACTCTCAAGGGCCTTCTTTTTAAATTCCTGCCTAACTCTCTGTAATCTCCCTTCAGAACCTCAACCTTTTCCCTTCCTATGTTGTTGGTTCCAACGTGTACAATGACCTCCTACTGGTGCTTCTCCCCCTTGAGAACATTCTGCAACCCCTGTGAGACATCCTTGATCCTGGCACCAGGGAAGCAACGTACCATTCTGATTTTTCGCTGCTGGCCACAGAAACGTCTATATGTACCTCGGACTAGAGAGTCCCCTAACACAATCACTTGGAACACGATGTACCTCTCATTTAATTATAGCCAATCTCAATACCAGAAACTTGGCTGTTCGTGCTACATTCCCCTGAAAATCCATCACCCACAACATATTCCAAAACAGCATACATGTTTGAAATGGGGATAGCCACAGAAGACTCCTGCACTATCTGCCTACCTCTCTTACCTTTCCTGGAGTTAACCCATCTATGTGACTTTATCTGAGAGTTTCCCCCTTCCTATAACTGCCATCCATCACATCCCCTTGCTCTTGTAAATTCCTCATTGCCTCTAACTACCTCTCCAACTGATCTATTTGATCTGATAGGATTCGCAACCAACAGCATTTATTGCAGATATAATCCTCAGTAACCCGTAAACTCTCCCTAAACTCCCACATCAGACAAGAAGAGCATATCACTCTACTAAAGGCCATTTTTGTTTCTTTCAGACCCAGGAAATAGCACTGTCTTATTCCTCTACAAAACACTGCTCCAAGTTAAATTAGCACTTATGGCTTATATTTTAAGTTTAATCAAGAGACACAGCTCAATAAATCATATAATCAAGAAAGAATCCACTCTGAACAAAACATAACATGACAGATTCAATTAAGTTGTGTTCAAGACAGAACTGAATTCGGCAGATTAAACGTTGTCTTTTTGTTTTTGATCAGTACTCAGACACTAAAATAATCTTTTGATGAAGCTTTACAATGACAGCTATCTTTTCCACTCCTGAGCTCTGACTCACTGATGAAAACCACAGAAGGAGGTTGCCTTTTAGAAAAAAAGTACCCTGCCTTTTCCCGACATCCCTGTAAATGTTCCCTTTGAAAGCTATTCTTGAATCTGATTTGCCTAACCTTTCAAGCATCATGTTCAAGATTGTTATAAGGTGCAGTGGGCAGGTATTTCTATTCAACTGATTGAACTGGGCTGTAGGAGGCGAGACCTGCCACTCCTGTGTATGTCTGCTCAGCAACATTGACTACAGAGGTGCCAGTCAAAATAGCCCAGAATAGGAAATGCTCACGTTTCATGTTGACCAGCAGTGTTGCCCGGGGTATTTATTCTGTTTCTGGATCAGTGGTGCTGGAAGAGCACAGCAATTCAGGCAGCATCCGAGGAGCTTCGAAATCGACGTTTCGGGCAAAAGCCCTTCATCAGGAATAAAGGCAGAGAGCCTGAAGCGTGGAGAGATAAGCTAGAGGAGGGTGGGGGTGGGGATAGAGTAGCATAGAGTACAATAGGTCAGTGGGGGAGGAGAGGAAGGTGATAGGTCAGGGAGGAGAGGGTGGAGTGGAAAAGGAGTGGGTGGAAAAGGAGCTGGGCAGGTCGGACAAGTCCGGACAAGTCAAGGGGACAGTTTTGCTGGAGGTTAGAAACTAGGATGAGGTGGGGGAAGGGGAAATGAGGAAGCTGTTGAAATCCACATTGATGCCCTGGGGTTGAAGTGTTCCGAGGCGGAAGATGAGGCGTTCTTCCTCCAGGCGTCTGGTGGTGAGGGAGCGGCGGTGGAGGAGGCCCAGCACCTCCATATCCTCGGCAGAGTGGGAGGGGGAGTTAAATGTTGAGCCACGGGGCGGTTTGGTTGATTGGTGTGGGTGTCTCGGAGATGTTCCCTAAAGCGCTCTGCTAGGAGGCGCCCAGTCTCCCCAATGTAGAGGAGACCGCATCGGGAGCAACGGATACAATCAATGATATTAGTGGATGTGCAGGTAAAACTTTGATGGATGTGGAAGGCTCCTTTAGGGCCTTGGATGGAGGTGAGGGAGGAGGTGTGGGCACAGGTTTTACAGTTCCTGCGGTGGCAGGGGAAAGTGCCAGGATGGGAGGGTGGGTCGTAGGGGGGCGTGGACCTGACCAGGTAGTCATGAACGGAACGGTCTTTGCGGAAGGCGGAGAGGGGTGGGGAGGGAAATATATCCCTGGTGGTGGGGTCTGTTTGGAGGTGGCGGAAATGTCGGCGGATGATTTGGTTTATGCGAAGGTTGGTAGGGTGGAAGGTGAGCACCAGGGGCGTTCTGCCCTTGTTGCGGTTGGAGGGGTTGGGTCTGAGGGCGGAGGTGCGGGATGTGGACGAGATGCGTTGGAGGGCATCTTTAACCACGTGGGAATGGAAATTGCGGTCACACCATCTGGTGTGTTCTATGGTGGAACTGCTCCTCCTGGGAGCAGATACGGCGGAGGAATTGTGAATACGGGATGGCATTTTTGCAATAGATAGGGTGGGAAGAGGTGTAATCCAGATAGCTGTGGGAGTCGGTGGGTTTGTAAAAAATATCAGTGTCAAGTCGGTCGTCACTGATGGAGATGGAGAGGTCCAGGAAGGGGAGGGAGGTGTCAGAGATGGTCCAGGTAAATTTAAGGTCAGGGTGGAATGTGTTGGTGAAGTTGATGAATTGCTCAACCTCCTCGCGGGATCACGAGGTGGCGCCAATGCAGTCATCAATGTAGCGGAGGAAGAGGTGGTGAGTGGTGCCGGTGTAATTACGGAAGATCAACTGCTCTTCGTAGCCAACAAACAGACAGGCATAGCTGGGGCCCATGCGTGTGCCCATGGCTACCCCTTTGGTCTGGAGGAAGTGGGAGGATTCAAAAGAGAAATTGTTAAGGGTGAGGACCAGTTCGGCCAAACGAATGAGAGTGTCGGTGGAGGGGTACTGTTGGGAACGTCTGGAGAGGAAAAAACGGAGGGCTTGGAGGCCCTGGTCATGGCGGATGGAGGTGTAGAGGGATTGGATATCCATGGTGAAGATGAGGCGTTGGGGGCCGGGGAAACGGAAGTCTTGGAGGAGGTGGAGGGCGTGGGTGGTGTCTCAAACATATGTGGGGAGTTCCTGGACTAGGGGGGATAGGACAGTGTCGAGGTAGGTAGAGATGAGTTTGGTGGGGCAGGAGCATGCTGAGACAATGAGTCGGCCAGGGTGGTCAGGCTTGTGGATCTTGGGAAGGAGGTAGAACCGGGCAGTGCGGGGTTCCCGGACTATGAGGTTGGAAGCTGTGGGTGGGAGATCTCCTGAGGTGATGAGGTTCTGTATGGTCTGGGAGGTGATGGTTTGGTGATGGGGGGTGGGGTCATGGTCAAGGGGGCGGTAGGAAGAGATGTCCTCGAGTTGGCGTTTGGCTTCAGCGATGTAGAGGTCAGTGCGCCAGACTACCACTGCGCCCCCTTTGTCCGCTGGCTTGATGGTGAGGTCAGGATTGGAGCAGAGGGATTGGAGGGCTGCGCGTTGTGAGGGTGAGAGGTTGGAGTGGGGGAGGGGGGTCGACAGGTTGAGGCGGTTAATGTCCCGGCGGCAGTTGGAAATGAAGAGGTCGAGGGCAGGTAATAGGCCAGCACGGGGTGTCCAGGTGGATGCAGTGTGTTGGAGGTGGGCAAAGGGGTCCTCGGAAGATGGGCGGGAATCCTGATTGTGAAAGTAAGCTGGGAGGCGGAGGCGACGGAAGAATTGTTCGATGTCACGGCGTGTATTAAATTCATTGATGCGTGGACGGAGGGGGATGAAGGTGAGTCCTTTGCTGAGGACTGATCGTTCGTCCTCAGTGAGGGGGAGGTCTGGAGGGATGGTGAAAACTCGGCAGGGCTGGGAGCTGGGAGCTGGTGTGGGTATAGAGCTGGGAGTGGGGTCGGAGCCAGTACCTGGAGTGGGTGTGATGGTGGGGGGAATGGGGGTAGAGTCATGAGCAGGGGTAGAGTTCCCTTCGGGGTTCTGGGGGGTGGGGATAGTGACAGTGGGGTCTGTGGAGGGCGTGTCAGCAGAATGCAGGTGAGTGGCGCTGGTGGTGGCAGACACGGCAGTAGGGGTGGCGGAAGTCACTGAGCGTGTGGCATCGGCGATGATGTGAGGGCTGGAAGTGGCTGTGGGAGTGGCCATGATGGGGGCAGAAGTGACATCATCAATCAGCGTGGGGGTGGTAGCTGCATCAGCAGCATGGCTAATGGTGTTTCCAAGGCCAGGGGAATCTTCTGGAATGTTCGAGGAGCGCTGGTTATGGAGGTGGGTAGATAAAAGTTTGTTGTACTTACAGTTTTTGATGTTTGAGATGGAATTGAAATACTGTTTGTTGAGAGTGTGGATTCTCCTGAGGATGTAGTACAGAGTGGGTCCTTTGCAATTCTGAGAGAGTGTGGCCCTCAGCTGAGGCAGGGCAGACTGTAGAGAGGCCCCGTGGCTCAACATTTCAACTCCCCCTCCCACTCTGCCGAGGACATGGAGGTCCTGGGCCTCCTCCACCGCCGCTCCCTCACCACCAGACGCCTGGAGGAAGAACGCCTCATCTTCCGCCTCGGAACACTTCAACCCCAGGGCATCAATGTGGATTTCAACAGCTTCCTCATTTCCCCTTCCCCCACCTCATCCTAGTTTCTAACCTCCAGCAAAACTGTCCCCTTGACTTGTCCGGACTTGTCCGACCTGCCCAGCTCCTTTTCCACTTATCCACTCCACCCTCTCCTCTCTGACCTATCACCTTCATCTCCTCCCCCACTGACCTATTGTACTCTACGCTACTCTATCCCCAACCCCACCCTCCTCTAGCTTATCTCTCCACGCTTCAAGCTCTCTGCCTTTACTCCTGATGAAGGGCTTTTGCCCGAAACGTCGATTTCGAAGCTCCTCGGATGCTGCCTGAATTGCTCTTCCAGCACCACTGATCCAGAATCTGGTTTCCAGCATCTGCAGTCATTGTTTTTACCTTATTTATTCTGTTTGGCTGCCCTTTTATACAAGCGTGGTTTTCCATTAAAACACTGAATTACCAGATCAAATAAACTACCCTGCTTTCCATTGACATTGTGGCTCCACTCTCGGCTTGTGAGCTTGAGAGAAATAACAGCTTTTACACTAGCACTAACCAGTTTGGAAAATCACATATGAACAGAGCTATAAGTTGAAACCTGACAGGCTTGCCAAGTTACACCAATCTCTTGCCACTCTTCTGCTACATGCTGGAACCTGAGGTATTGTACTGCAAGCTATTTCACATCCCGAGTGCTCTACTTACAAGATTACAAAGGATCTATCTTATAGGAACAGACCAATTGACCCATTTGTGTTTATGCTCTATTCAAGCCTCCTGTCATCCCTCATTTAAATATATCCAAGTAGCCTTCTAGACTCTTCTTCCTCACTTCTCTCATGCTTATCTAGCCTTCCTTAAAGGGGAGGTGATGGTGTAGTGGCATTATTTCGGAACTGTTAATCGAGAGACTCAGGCAATGTTTTGGGGACCTAGGCTCAAATCTCACTCTAGCAGATGGTGGAATTTGAATTCAATCAATACATCTGGAATTAAGAGTCTAATCATGATTACTAGAAAAACCCAGTTGGTTCACTAATATCCTTTAGAGAAGGAAACTGCATCTTTACCTGGTCTGACCAGCGTGTGACTCAGACTCTCAACAATGCAGTTGACTTTTAATTGCCCTCCAGGAAATCTAGGATGAGCAATAAATACTGGCCTAGCCAGTGCTGCCCTCATCCCATAAATGATTTAAAAAACGCATCTATGCTATTTCTGTTGACCACAACCTGTGAGTTCCACGTTCTCACCACTATTTGGATAAAAGAAAGTAGTCTGTTTTCCACCTTAGGTGCCTGGGTGCTCCAACAAAACTCAAAAGCTTGACTCAAAACCCGCTTGATTGGCACCATCAAGCTTGATATCCACAAGCATTCATTCCCTCAAGACCAATACTCAGTAGCAGCATTGTGTACTACAGGTTGCTCTGCTATAACATGCATTTTGTCAGCGCAAATTGGCGATAACACGATTGACGAATTGTGGATGTTGTTCGATAATGCAAACTTTCTACTGAATGGGCATAGTCACTTTCTGTTACCAATCTTCTACAGCATGATTTTCTATAGTGTGAGGTTGCAGAGGCATGCAACTGAATTACCTGTATCTACAAAATGCAGCAATTCACTCAAAATCCTTAGACAGCATCTTCCAAACCCTTGACCACTTCCATCTGGAAGGATAAGGGCAGCAACTACATAGGAACACCACCCCATGCAAGTTTCCCTCCAAGTAATTCACTGTCCTGACTTGGAGATATATTGCTGTTCCTTCACTATTGCTGGGTCAGAATTCTGGAATTCCCTTCCTAAGAGCATTGTGGGTCTACCGACAGCACATGGACTGCAGTGGTTTAAGAAGGCAGCTCACCATCACCTTCTGAAGGGCAACTTAGAATGGGAAATAAATACCGGCCAGCCAACAACACCCATATCCCACAAGCAATTGTTTTTTACAACTTATTGTTGGTGCTTTGGTCCTTTTCCAACTGTTGGTCCTTTTGAGCTGTTCATGTATTTCAATTAAAGTTTGTTGGATTCTTTGGTTCTTTGAGAAGGTGACCAAACAGGCGGATGAGGGAATGCAGTTGATGCGGTGGAAATGGATTACAGTAAAGCGTATGGTAAGGTTTCCCCGATAGGCTATTTCAGAAAATGCAGAGGCATAGGATTGAGGATGATTTAGCAAACTCACCGGGAGCGGTGAGTCACTGATTTGTGCTTTTAAATTTGAAGTCAGAGAGCAGAGGTTTCTGGGAAAGGAGGGACTTCTTATTGCTATATAAGTCAGTGTCTTCTCAACCCGAGACCCTACTTTTGTAGGGCCTCCCACCCAACCACCTCCTCTAACCTTAAAGACCAGGGACATATCAGGTAAGCATCTCTTTTTTACTTTGTGACTAGGGGACTAGCAGGGATGGCAGTGCAGGGAGAGCAATGTTCCTCCTGCAGGATGTTTGAGGTCAGGGACACCAATAGTGTCCCATCCAAGTACATCTACAGGAAGTGCACCCAACTCTCGTTCCTCCAAGACTGTGTTAGGGAACCGGAGCAGGAGCTGGATGAACTTTGGATCATTTGGGGGGCAGAGGCTGTGATAGATAGGAGTTACAGGGAAATAGTTACTCCTAGGCAAGAAGAAAGCTGAGTAACTGTTCGAAAGGGGAAAAAACAGTCAGTGGAGGGATCCCCTGTGGTTGTTCCCCTGAAAAACATGTATATTGTTTTGGATACTGTTCGGGGGGGGGGGGGGGGGGGGAAACGACTTACCAGGGGCAAGCAGTGGGGCCGAGGTCTCTATAGAACATAGAACATTACAGCGCAGTACAGGTCCTTCGGCCCTCGATGTTGCGCCGACCAGTCATACCAATCTGAAGCCGATCTAACCTACACTATTCCATGTACGTCCATATGCTTGTCCAATGACAACTTAAGTGCACTTAAAGTTGGCGAATCTACTACCGATGCAGGCAAAGCTTTCCATACCCTTACTACTCTCTGAGTAAAGAAACTGCCTCTGACATCTGTCCTATATCTATCACCCGTCAATTTAAAGCTATGCCCCCTCGTGCTCACCGTCACCATACTTGGAAAAAGGCTCTCCCTGTTCACCCTATCTAACCCTCTGATTATCTAATATGTCTCTATTAAGTCACCTCTCAACCTTCTCTCCAATGGAAACAGCCTCAAGTCTCTCAGCCTTTCCTCGTAAGACCTTCCTTCCATATCAGGCAACATCCTAGTAAATCTCCTCTGCACCCTTTCCAAAGCTTCCACATCCTTCTTATAATGTGGTGACCAGAACTGTACACAATACTCTGGCCGCACCAGAGTTTTGTACAGCTGCAGCATAACCACATGGTTCCGGAACTCGATCCCTCTATTAATAAAAGTTAGAACACTGTATGCCTTCTTAACAACCCTGTCAACCTGGGTGGCAACTTTCAAGGATCTGTGTACCAGGACACCGAGATCTCTAGCACAGAGCCTATCCATGTTGCACAGAAGGGAAGGAGGGAAAGGAGGAGAGTGTTAGTCATTGGGGACTGAATAGTTAGAGGCTCAGATGGGTTTGTAGGGAATGAACAAGACTCGCGGTTGGTGTGTTGCCTCCCAGGTGCAGGGTCCGTGATGTCTCGGATCATACCTTTGGGGTCCTGAAGGGAGAGGGTGGCCAGCCTCTAATCATTGTCCATGTAAGTACCAACGACATAGGTAGAAAGAGGGATAGGGATGTAAGGCAGGATTTCAGGGAGCTAGGGTGGAAGCTGAGAGCTAGAACAAACAGAGTTGTTATCTCTGGATTGTTACCCGTGCCACGAGATAGCGAGGCAAGGAATAGGGGGCAGATATCAGCTGAACACGTGACTGCAAGGATGGTGCAAGAGGGAGGGTTTCAGGTTTTTGAATAATTGGGGCACATTCTGGGGAAGGTGGGACTTGTACAAACAGGACGGTCTTCACTTGAACTTGGCTGGGAAATTTGCTGGTGCTATTCGGGTGGGTTTAAACTAGCTCAGCAGGGGAATGGGAACCGGAGCTGTAGCTGCAGTGTACAGGAGGATGAGAGTAGGAAGGAGAGGGACAGGATTTCAGGGTCACAGGAATATGCTGACAGACAGCGACATGGTTTGAAGTGCGTCTACTTCAACGCCAGAAGTATCCGAAATAAGGTAGGTGAGCTTGCAGCATGGATAGATACCTGGGACTTCAATATTGTGGCCATTTCGGAGACATGGATAGAGCAGGGTGAGTAATAGATGTTTCATTAAAAACAGGCAAGGCGGGAAAAGAGGGGAAGGCGTGGCCTTGTTAGTCAAGAATAGTATAATGGTGGCTGAGAGAACTTTTGATGAGGACTTGTCTCAGTGTGGACTGAGGTTAGAAACAGGAGAGGAGAGGTCACGCTTCTTGGAGATTTTTATAGGCCTCTGCAGAGTTCCAGGGATGTGGAAGAGAGGATTAGCAACATTATCCTAGGTAGGAGTGAAAGGAACAGGGTGGTCATTATGGGGGACTTTATCTTCCCCAACATTGATTGGAAATGTTATAGCTCTAGTATGTCGGATGGATCAGTTTTTGTCCAATGTGTACAGGAGGGTTTCCTGACACAGTATGTCGAAGGGCCGACAAGAGGGGAGGCCACACTGGATCTCGTGCTTGGTAATGAACCAGGCCAGACGTTTGATTTAGTTGTAGGTGAGCACTTTCGAGAGAGTGACCATAATTCAGTTATGTTCAGTTTAGCACTGGAAAGGGATAGGTACATGCCACAGGTCAAGAGTTATCAATAGGGCAAGGGCAACTATAATGCGATTAGGCAAGAATTAGGATGCATAGAATGGGGTAGCAAAATGCAGGGGATGCAGACAATGGAAATGTGGAGCTGGTTTAAGGAACAGATATTACGTGTCCTTGATAGGTATGTCCCTGTCAGGCAGGGAGGAAGTGATAAAGCAAGGGAACCATGGTTTACGACAGAAATTGCATCTCTTGTTATGAAGAAGAAGGAGGCTTATGTGTTGATGAGGCAAGATGGTACAGATGAGGCGATGGAGAGTTACAGATCAGCTAGGAAGGATTTAAAGAGAGAGTTAAGAAGAGCAAAGAGAGGACAAAAGCAGTCTTTAGCAAAAAGAATAAAGGAGAACCCTAAAGCTTTCTATAGGTATGTGAAGAATAAAAGGATGATTCGGGTAGGAATAGGGCCAATCAAAGACAAAAGTGGGAAGTTGAGTGTGGATCCTGTGGAGATCGGAGAGGTGCTAAATGAACATTTCTCATCGGTGTTCACTCAGGAAAAGGAAAATATTGCAGAGGAGAAGTATGAGGTACGAGATATTAGACTAGAAAGAATCGAGGTTAGTTACGCACAGGTGTTATCAATTCTAGAAGGAGTGAAAGTAGACAAGTCCCTTGGGCCGGATGGGATTTATCCGAGGATTCTCTGGGAACTAGGGAGGAGATAGCAGAGCCTTTGGCTTTGATATTTGAGTTGTCATTGTCTACGGGTTTAGTACCTGAGGACTGGAGGATTGCAAATGTTGTGCCCTTATTCAAGAAGGGCAGCAGAGATGACCCAGGTAATTATAGACCAGTGAGCCTTACCTCTGTTGTAGGAAAGGTTTTGGAAAGGATTATAAGAGATAAAATTTATAATCATCTAGCAAGCAACAATTTGATTTCAGATAGTCAATATGGTTTTGTCAAGAGCAGGTCATGTCTCACAAACCCCATTGAGTTTTTTGAGAAGGTGACCAAGCATGTAGATGAGGGTAGGGCAGTTGACG
Organism: Chiloscyllium plagiosum; assembly: GCF_037043375.1. Lineage (NCBI taxonomy): Eukaryota > Metazoa > Chordata > Chondrichthyes > Orectolobiformes > Hemiscylliidae > Chiloscyllium > Chiloscyllium plagiosum. The sequence continues at coordinate 182,610,359 of NW_028270139.1, forward strand.
TGGTGTACATGGACTTCAGTAAAGTCTTCGATAAGGTTCCACATGATAAGTTGTTGGAGAAAATGCAGTGGTATGGGACTGAGGGTGATTTAGCAGTTTGGATTAGAAACTGTCTTTATGAAAGAAGGCAGCGAATGGTGGTTGATGGAAAATATTCAGCCTGGAATCCAGTTACCAGTGGTGAGCCCCAAGGATCTGTTTTGGGACCACTGCTGTTTGTCATTTTTATAAATGACTTAGACGCAGGCATAGGTGGATGGATTAGTAAATTTGCAGACGACACTAAAGTCGGTGGAGTAATGGACAGTTTGGAAGACTGTTATAGGTTGCAGGGGGACTTGGATAAACTGCAGAATTGGGCTGAGAGCTGGCAAATGGAGTTCAATGCAGCTAAATGTGAGGTGATGCACTTTGGGAAGAATAACAGGAAGGCAGAGTACTTGGTCAATGGAAAGATTCTTGGTAGTGTGGATGTGCAGAGGGATCTAGGAGTCCATGTGCATAGATCCCTGAAAGTTGCCACCCAGGTGGATAGCGCTGTTAAGAAGGCATACGGTGTGTTAGGTTTCATTGGTAGAGGGATTGAGTTCGGAACCGCAAAATCATGCTGCAACTATACAACATGTTGGTGCGGCCACCCTTGGAATATTGTGGACAGTTCTGGTCACCCCATTACAGGAAGGATGTGGAAGCATTGGAAAAGGTGCAGAGGAGATTTACCAGGATGTTGCCTGGTCTGGAGGGAAGGTCTTATGAGGAAAGGCTGAGAGATTTGGGTCTTTTATCATTGGAAAGAAGAAGGCTAAGGGAGGATTTGATAGAGACATACAAGATGATCAGAGGATTAGATAGGGTAGACAGAGAAAGACATTTTCCCTAGGATGATGACATCTGCTTGTACGAGGGGCACAACTGCAAATTGAGGGGTGATAGATTTAAGACAGATGTCGGAGGCAAGTTCTTTACACAGAGAGTGGTAAGGGCGTGGAATGCATTACCTGCTAAGGTAGTCAACTCAATTACATTAGAGAGATTTAAACAATCCTTAGATAAGCTCACGGATGATTTTGGGATGGTGTAGGGGAACGAGCTGAGAAAAGTTCACAGGTTGGCGCAACATCAAGGGCCGAAGGGCCTGTTCTGCACTGTATTGTTCTATGTTCTAAACTGGCTAGTTGTAAGAAGACAGAGGGTAGTGGTCGATGGGAAATGTTCGACCTAGACTTCAGTTACTAGTGGTGTACTGCAAGGTCCTGTTTTGGGGCCGCTGTTGTTCGTCATTTTTATAATTGTCTTGGATGAGGGTATAGAAGGTGGGTTAGTAAATTTGCAGATGTTCATGTACATAGATTCCTGAAAGTTGCCACCCAGGTTGGTAGGGTTGTGAGGAAGGCATACGGTGTGTTAGCTTTTATTGGTAGAGGGACTGAGTTACAGAGCCATGAGGTGATGCTGCAGTTCTATGAAACCCTGGTGCGGCCGCACTTGTAGTATTGCGTACAGTTCTGGTCACTGCATTATTGGAAGGATGTAGAAGCTTTGGAAAGGGTTCAGAGGAGATTTACTAGGATGTTGCCTGGAATAGATGGAAAGTCTTATTAAGAAAGGCTGAGGGACTTAAGACCATAAGACCATAAGACATAGGAGTGGAAGTAAGGCCATTCGGCCCATCGAGTCCACTCCACCATTCAATCATGGCTGATGCGCATTTCAGCTCCACTTACCAGCGTTCTCCCCGTAGCCCTTAATTCCTCGAGACAACAAGAATCTATCAATCTCGGCCTTGAAGACATTTAGCGTCCCGGCTTCCACTGCACTCCGTGGCAATGAATTCCACAGGCCCACCACTCTCTGGCTGAAGAAATGTCTCCGCATTTCTGTTCTGAAATGACCCCCTCTAATTCTAAGGCTGTGTCCACAGGTCCTAGTCTCCTCGTTTAACTGAAACAATTTCCTAGCATCCACCTTTTCCAAGCCATGTATTATTTTGTACGTCTCTATTAAGTCTCCCCTTAATCTTCTAAACTCCAACGAATACAATCCCAGTATCCTCAGCCGTTCCTCATATGTTAGACCTGTCATTCCAGGGATCATCCGTGTGAATCTCCGCTGGACACGTTCCAGTGCCAGTATGTCCTTCCTGAGGTGTGGGGACCAAAACTGGACACAGTACTCCAAATGGGGCCTAACCAGAGCTTTATAAAGTCTTAGTAGTACATCTCTGCTTTTATATTCCAACCCTCTTGAGATAAGAGACAACATTGCATTCGCTTTCTTAATCACGGACTCAACCTGCATGTTTACCTTTAGAGAATCCTCGACTAGCACTCCCAGATCCCTTTGTGCTTTGGCTTTATTAATTTTCTCACCATTTAGAAAGTAGTCTATGCTTTTATTCTTTTTGCCAAAGTGCAAGACCTCGCACTTGCTCACGTTAAATTCCATCAGCCATTTCCTGGACCACTCTCCCAACCTGTCAAGATCCTTCTGTAGCCTCCCCACTTCCTCAGTACTACCTGCCTGTCCACCTAACTTCGTATCATTGGCAAACTTCGCTAGAATGCCCCCGGTTCCCTCATCCAAATCGTTAATATATAATGCGAACAGCTGTGGCCCCAGCACCGAACCCTGCGGGACACCGCTCGTCACCGGCTGCCATTCTGAAAAAGAACCTTTTATCCCAACTCTCTGCCTTCTGTTAGACAGCCAATCCTCAATCCATCCCAGCAGCTCACCTCGAACACCATGGGCCCTCACCTTGCTCAGCAGCCTCCCGTGTGGCACCTTATCAAAGGCCTTTTGAAAGTCTAGATAGACCACATCCACTGGGTTTCCCTGGTCTAACCTACTTGTTACCTCTTCAAAAAATTCCAACAGGTTTGTCAGGCATGACCTCCCTTTACTAAATCCATGTTGACTTGAGGCTGTTTTCGTTAGAGAGAAGAAAGTTGAGTGGTGACTTAATTGACACATATAAGATAACTGGAGGGTTTAATAGGGTGGACGGTGAGAGCCTTTTCCCTTGGATGGTGATGGCTAGCATGAGGGGACACAGTACTGCCTGCAACAGTAGTAGACTCACCAATTTTAAGGACATTTAAATGGTTACTGGACATATCGATGGAAATGGAATAGTGTAGGATAGATAGGCTTCAGATTGGTTCCACAGGTTGGCACAACATTGAGGGCCAAAGGGCCTGTACTATGCTGTAATGTTCTCTGTTCTATCTCACTGGCGTTTGGTAATTTTATAACAGGGATTTTGGTAATTAATTGGAAACTAGAAATCGAACCTAACCAGGACAATTTCAAGCAGTACGTTGATGCAGTGAATTGATTGCATCCAAAGTGGCATAATCTCAAGCAGTTTCTTTGATGTTAATGTGTACAGTATGTAGATGTCTGAGCTACTGTTTTACAGCAATCAATTAGCAGGAGCATTGAAGTAACTGGAGACATAAGCAATGCAACAACAATGTGATTAGTTTATAATTTGGAGATGCCGGTGTTGGACTGGGGTGTACAAACTTAAAAATCACACAACACCAGGTTATAGTCCAACAGGTTTAATTGTGATCTGAAACATTGACTCCCCTTCTCCTCTGATGCTGCTTGACCTGCTGTGCATTTTTCAAGACAGTCATCTGGTCAAGCATCACTCCACACAACCACCTGATGAAAGAGCAGCGCTCCGAAAGCTACTGCTTCCAAATAAACCTGTTGGACTAGAACCTGGGGTTGTAGGATTTTTAACTTTGTTCATCCCAATCCAATACCGGCACCTCCAAGTCCAAAAAACTGAGCACATATTCCAGATAGCAACTTTGTTGTGTGAAAATTAATATCTATATTTTGCGCATCACTATTGACCTGAATCTTTCCAAGCTATTTAACAAATTGAAGAACTTTGCACAACCCAGTAGTGAGTAGAAGGAAAACAAATACATCTTTGTTAATAAACACAGCAAAAAGTGAAATGTTAAAAATGAAAATCATCAGCAGTTCCATTTTCTTGCAAGGAAAACTGGCCAAGTTATCCATGAAAGGTTTGAACGTTAAATACAAATATGGCATTTTCAGGAAACCCTTAATAGGTAACTGTATGGCAGGTGAATAATTCATGATAGTGTAAAAGAGGAGATTATTTTTCCACGCGTTGGTATGTCAGTTACTCGGGTGATAATTTCAAAGTTTTCAGCAAGAAAGCTAGGAGAGTGATGAAGAGTAACTTCTTTAGTCAGTTAGTTGTTGGGATTTGGAATGCACTGCTTGGGAGAGTGGTGGAGGTGAATTTCATAGAAGGTTTCAAAAAAGAGTAGGTATATATTTAAAAGGTAAAAGAAAAAGGTGGGTGGGCATCAGGATTTGGAAAGGGAACCAGCAGGCAGTGCAGGGAACCCCTATGGCCGTACCCCTCAACAACAAGTATACTGTTTTGGATCCCATTGGGGTAGACGACTTGATAAGCAATGGGACACAGGTCTCTGGCACAGAGTCTATCCCTGTTGCTCAGATGGGAAGTGGGGGAGATGAGCGGAGCATTAGTCATTGGGGACTCGATAGTTAGGGGGACAGATAGGAGGTTCTGTGGGAACGAGAGAGACTCATGGTTGCTGTGTTGCCTCCCAGGTACCAGGGTCAGTGATATCTCAGATCGTGTTTTTGGGATCCTTAAGGGAGAGGGGGAGCAGCCCCAAGTCGTGGTCCACATTGGCACCAATGACATAGGTAGGAAAAGGGATGAGGATTTAAGGCAGAAATTCAGGGAGCTCGGATGGAAGCTTAGAGCTAGAACAAACAGTTGTTGTCTCTGGTTTGTTGCCCGTGCCTCATGCTAGTGAGGTGAGGGATAGGGAGAGAGAGGAGTTGAACATGGTGCAGGACGGTGAGTTTTGGATTCCTGGATAATTGGGGCTCTTTCTAGGGGACGTGGGACCTTTACAAACAGGATGGTCTTCACCTGAACCAGAAAAGTACCATTGTGGTGGGGGGGATGTTTGCTAATGCTCTTCAGGGGAGTTCAGACTAATTCAGCAGGGGGATGGGAACTGAAATTGTAGTTCGATTATACAGGAGGTTGAGAGTACTGCAGTCAGAACTAAGATTTCAAGATTGCAAGAAAGCACCAGCAAGCAAGAAGTTGGTTTGAAGTGTGCTACTTTAACACCTGCAGCATCCGGAATAAGATGGGTGAACTTGCAGCATGGGTTGGGATTTTGATGTTGTAGCTATTTTAGAAACATGGGTAGAGCAGGGACACGAATGGTTATTGCAGGTTCCAGGGTTTAGATGTTCCAGTAAGAACAGAGAAGATGGTAAAAGAGGGGAAGATGTGGTACTGTTAGTCAAGGACAGTATTACGGTTACAGAAAGGACGTTTGAGGACTCCTGTACTGAGGTAGTATGGGCTGAGGTTAGAAACAGGAAAGGAGAGGTCACCCTGTTGGGAGTTTTCTATAGGCCTCTGAATAGTTCCAGAGATGTAGAGGAAAGGATAGCAAAGATATTCCTGGATAGGAGCGAGAGTGACAGGGTAGTTGTTATGGGGGACTTTAACTTCCCAAATATTGACTGGAAATGCTATAGTTTGACTACTTTAGATGGATCAGTTTTTTACCAATATGTGCAGGAGGGTTTCCTGACATAGTATGTAGACAGGCCAACAAGGGGCGAGGCCACATTAAATTTGGTACTGGATAAGGAACCCGGACAGGTGTTAGATTTGGAAGTAGGTGAGCACTTTGGTGATAGTGATTATAATTCAGTTGTGTTTACTTTAGTGATAGAAAGGGATCGGTGTATACCACTGGGAAAGACAATTACAATGCGATTAGGCAAGTTTTAGGATGCATAGGATGGGGAAGGAAACTGCAAGGGATGGATACAATTGAAAGGTGGAGCTTATTCAAGGACCAGTTACTGCGTGTCCTTGAGAAGTATGTACTTGTCAGGCAGGGAGGAAGTGGTCGAGGGTGGGAGCCATGGTTTACTAAAGAAGTTGAATCTCTCTTCAAGAGGAAGAAGGCGGCTTATGTTGGGATGAGATGTGATGGCTCAGTTAGAATGCTTGAGAGTTACAAGTTAGCCAGGAAAGATCTAAAGAGGGATTTAAGAAGAGCCAGGAAGAGACTTAAGAGGTCATTGGTGGATAGGAGCAAGGAAATCCCTAAAGCTTTCTACAGGTGCAAGGTTTGTGAAGGTTTGTAGCTCAGGTTGAGGTTTAGGGTGTAGGTTTGCTCGCTGAGCTGTAGGTTTGATATCCAGATGTTTCATTACCTGGCTAGGTAACATCATCAGTGGCGACCTCCAAGTGAAGCGAAGCTGTTGTCTCCTGCTTTCGATTTATATATTTCTCCTGAATGCGGTTCCTGGGGTTTGTGGTGATGTCATTTCCTGTTCATTTTCTGAGGGGTTTATAGATGGTATCTAGATCTATGTGTTTGTTTATGGCATTGTGGTTGGAGTGCCAGGCCTCTAGGAATTCTCTGGCATGTCTTTGCTTTGCCTGTCCCAGGATAGATGTGTTGACCCAGTCGAAATGGTGTTTTTTTTCATCCGTGTGTAGGGCTACGAGGGAGAGAGGGTCATGTCTTTTTGTGGCTAGCTGGTGTTCGTGTATCCTGGTGGCTAACTTTCTTTCTGTTTGTTCTAAATAGTGTTTGTGGCAGTCCTTGCATGGAAAGTTGTAGATGATGTTGGTTTTGTCCATGGGTTGTACTGGGTTTTTTAAGTTTGTTAATTTTTGTTTGAATGTTGGTGGGTTTGTGTGCTGCTAGGATTCCAAGGGGTCTTAGTATGTACATAGAACATAGAAAAATACAGCGCAGTACAGGCCCTTTGGCCCTCGATGTTGCGCCGAACCAAGCCCACCTAACCTACACTAGCCCACTATCCTCCATATGCCTATCCAATGCCTGTTTAAGTGCCCATAAAGAGGGAGAGTCCACCACTGCTACTGGCAGGGCATTCCATGAACTCACAACTCGCTGAGTAAAGAATCTACCCCTAACATCTGTCCTATACCTACCACCCCTTAATTTAAAGCTATGCCCCCTCGTAATAGCTGACTCCATACGTGGAAAAAGGTTCTCATGGTCAAAGGTAGTCTGGCTGTCATTTCTGAAACTTCTTTGATGTATGGTAAGGTGGTTAGGATTTCTGGCTGTGTTTGGTCTGCTTGTCGTGGTTTATTCTTGAGGAATCTGCACACTATATGTTTTGAGCATCCGTTCTTCTTGAATACGTTGTATAGGTGGTTCTCCTCTGTTTTCTGAAGTTCGTCTGTGCTGCAGTGTGTGGTGACTCGTTGGAATAGTGTTCTGATACAGCTTCGTTTGTGTGTGTTGGGATGGTTGCTGGTGGAGTTAAGTATTTGGTCAGTGTTTGTCGGTTTTCTGTATACGCAGGTTTGTAGTTCTCTGTTGTCCGTTCTTTCGACTGTGACGTCCAGGAATGCGAGTTTGTTGTCAGTTTCTTCCTTCTTGGTGAACCTCATGCCTGTGAGGGTATTGTTGATGATGTTAAATGTCTCTTCTATCTTCTATCTTGTTTCGTTTTGTGATGACAAAGGTGTCATCTACGTAGCGGACCCAGATTTTTGGTTTGATGGATGGTTGGGATATCCATATCAGTGAGGGAGATAATTACAGCACACCCCCCAGTTCTGCTGTTGCTTGATGAGGTTGGTAAACTTGAATGTCTGAGCTATCTGGAGCTTAACACAATTTAACAGAGTCTGTACTCCCAAAGGATCATTCCTTCCAGAGGCACTCCTGCGGATGATTACCATGTGTCCTTAAAACAGGATAAGATATCAACAGCGGGTTCCCCTTTCTTCTGAAGGCATGGAGTGACCTCCCCAGAGTCACTGTGCTGCCTGGCCCCATGTTCTGGAGCCACTCATCCCGGGGAATATTTCCCTGACACTGCTGCTCCTCTGTGGGTTCCTTGATCCAATCCCCATTTTCCATTGCCTGGACTGAAAAGGAATCCCCCAGAAGGTGCCATCTGCAGCTTTACGTTGGAGAAGAACATCCCTAGGCAAGGGGTTATAGATTTGGCAGGTTTGGACCAGCCAGTTATGGAAGGGGATTGGCTTCTTTAATTGGGTTAGGGGCCTCATTGATCATGCTTCTAACCTCAGAGGGAGATCAAGGCTTCAGGACTGCTATATCGCTGACCATCAGTCGGGGAGGTTCGGTGATGGATGGGCTGGAACTAGAAGGTTTATATGCATCAGAGGGCAGAGGGTGTCTCAGATGCCATATCCAGGTGACACATTTCAGTCTGACTGAGAGTCCACATCAGAGTGGGTTGGGTAGAATCAGGTGGGGCTGTAGGCAGACCAGTAATATGGACTACAACCTGTTCACGCGGAGTATGGACTGCATCCTGTTCACATGGAGTATGGACTACATCCTGGTCACGGGGAGTATGAACTACATCCTGGTCATGTGGAGTATACACTATATCCTGGTCACGGCGAGTATGGACTACATCCTGGTCACAAGGAGTATGAACTACATCCTGGTCGTGTGGAGTACAGACTACATCCTGGTCGTGTGGAGTATAGACTACATCCTGGTCGTGTGGAGTATGGACTACATCCTGTTCACGTGGAGTATGAACTACATCCCGGTCGCGGGGAATATAGACTATATCCTGGTCACGGGGAGTATGGACTACATCCTGGTCATGGAGAGTATGGACTACATCCTGGTCGTGTGGAATATAGACCATTTCCTGGTCACAGGGAGTATGGACTACATCCTGGTCATGGGGAGTATGGACTAAATCCTGGTCGTGTGGAGTATAGACTACATCCTGGTCACGTGGAGTATAGACTACATCCTGGTCACTTGGAGTATAGACTACATCCTGGTCACGTGGAGTATGGACTACATCCTGGTTAAGTGGAGTATGGACTACATCCTGGTCACGTGGACTATAGACTACATCCTGGTCACGTGGAGTATGGACTACATCCTGGTCACGAGTATGGACTACATCCTGGTCACATGGAGTATGGACTACATCCTGGTCAGGAGGAGTATGGACTACATCCTGGTCACATGGAGTATGGACTACATCCTGGTCACAGGGAGTATGGACTACATCCTGGTCACGTGGAGTATGGACTACATCCTGGTCACGTGGAGTATAGACTACATCCTGGTCACGGGGAGTATAGACTACATCCTGATCATGTGGATTATGGATTACATCCTGGTCACAGGGAGTATGGACTACATCCTGGTCACGGGGAGTATAGACTACATCCTGATCAAGTGGATTATGGAATACATCCTGGTCACAGGGAGTATGGACTACATCCTGGTTATGGGGAGTATGGACTACATCCTGGTCGTGTGGAGTACAGACTACATCCTGGTCGTGTGGAGTATGGACTACATCCTGTTCACGTGGAGTATGAACTACAACCTGGTCGCGGGGAATATAGACTACACCCTGGTCATGTGGAGTATAGACTACATCCTGGTCACGTGGAGTATGGACTACATCCTGGTCACGAGGAGTATAGACTACATCCTGGTCACGTGGAGTATGGACTACATCCTGGTCACAGGGAGTATGGACTACATCCTGGTCATGGAGAGTATGGACTACATCCTGGTCGTGTGGAATATAGACTATTTCCTGGTCACAGGGAGTATGGACTACATCCTGGTCATGGGGAGTATGGACTAAATCCTGGTCGTTTGGAGTATAGACTACATCCTGGTCACGTGGAGTATAGACTACATCCTGGTCACGTGGAGTATGGACTACATCCTGGTCACGTGGAGTATAGACTACACCCTGGTCATGTGGAGTATAGACTACATCCTGGTCACGTGGAGTATGGACTACATCCTGGTCACGTGGAGTATGGCTACATCCAGGTCACGGGGAGTATGGAATACATCCTGGTTGTGTGGAGTCTGGACTACATCCTGGTCACGTGGAGTATAGACTACACCCTGGTCACGTGGAGTATAGACTACATCCTGTTCGTGTGGAGTATGGACTACATCCTGGTCACGAGGAGTATGGACTACATCCTGGTCACAGGGAGTATGGAATACATCCTGGTCGTGTGGAGTCTGGACTACATCCTGGTCACGGGGAGTATAGACTACACCCTTGTCACATGGAGTATGGACTACATCCTGGTCACAGGGAGTATGGACTACATCCTGGTCGTGTGGAGTATAGACGACATCCTGGTCAGTGGAGTATGGACTACATCGTGGTCACGTAGAGTATAGACAACACCCTGTTCACGTGGAGTATAGACTACATCCTGGTCACGTGGAGTATAGACTACACCCTGGTCACAAGGAGTATGGACTACATCCTGGTCACGGGGAGTATGGAATACATCCTGGTTGTGTGGAGTCTGGACTACATCCTGGTCACGGGGAGTATGGACTACATCCTGGTCACAGGGAGTATGGACTACATCCTGGTCGTGTGGAGTATGGACTACATCCTGGTCACGTGGAGTATGGACTACACCCTTGTCACGTGGAGTATAGATTACATCCTGATCATGTGGATTATGGATTACATCCTGGTCACAGGGAGTATGGACTACATCCTGGTCACGGGGAGTATAGACTACATCCTGATCGTGTGGATTATGGACTACATCCTGGTCACAGGGAGTATGGACTACATCCTGGTCACGTGGAGTATAGACTACATCCTGATCAAGTGGATTATGGAATACATCCTGGTCACAGGGAGTGTGGACTACATCCTGGTCACAGGGAGTATGGACTACATCCTGATCGTGTGGATTATGGACTACATCCTGGTCACAGGGAGTATGGACTACATCCTGGTCACGTGGAGTATAGACTACATCCTGATCAAGTGGATTATGGAATACATCCTGGTCACAGGGAGTATGGACTACATCCTGGTCACAGGGAGTATGGACTACATCCTGGTCGTGTGGAGTAAGGACTACATCCTGGTCACGTGGAGTATAGACTACATCCTGGTCGTGTGGAGTATGGACTACATCCTGGTCACAGGGAGTATGGACTACATCCTGGTCGTGTGGAGTATGGACTACATCCTGGTCACATGGAGTATGGACTACATCCTCGTCACAGGGAGTATGGACTACATCCTGGTCACGGGGAGTATGGACTACAGCCTGGTCACAGGGAGTATGGACTACATCCTGGTCACGTGGAGTATAGACTACATCCTGGTCGTGTGGAGTATGGACTACATCCTGGTCACAGGAGTATGGACTACATCCTGGTCGTGTGGAGTATGGACTACATCCTGGTCACGTGGAGTATGGACTACATCCTGGTCACGTGGAGTATAGACTACATCCTGGTCACGTGGAGTATGGACTACATCCTGGTCGTGTGGGGCATGGACTACATCCTGGTCACATGGAGTATGGACTACATCCTGGTCGTGTGGAGTATGGACTACATCCTGGTCACGTGGAGTATGGACTACATCCTGGTCACGTGGAGTATAGACTACACCCTGGTCATGTGGAGTATAGACTACATCCTGGTCACGTGGAGTATGGACTACATCCTGGTCACGTGGAGTATGGCTACATCCAGGTCACGGGGAGTATGGAATACATCCTGGTTGTGTGGAGTCTGGACTACATCCTGGTCACGTGGAGTATAGACTACACCCTGGTCACGTGGAGTATAGACTACATCCTGTTCGTGTGGAGTATGGACTACATCCTGGTCACGAGGAGTATGGACTACATCCTGGTCACAGGGAGTATGGAATACATCCTGGTCGTGTGGAGTCTGGACTACATCCTGGTCACGGGGAGTATAGACTACACCCTTGTCACATGGAGTATGGACTACATCCTGGTCACAGGGAGTATGGACTACATCCTGGTCGTGTGGAGTATAGACGACATCCTGGTCAGTGGAGTATGGACTACATCGTGGTCACGTAGAGTATAGACAACACCCTGTTCACGTGGAGTATAGACTACATCCTGGTCACGTGGAGTATAGACTACACCCTGGTCACAAGGAGTATGGACTACATCCTGGTCACGGGGAGTATGGAATACATCCTGGTTGTGTGGAGTCTGGACTACATCCTGGTCACGGGGAGTATGGACTACATCCTGGTCACAGGGAGTATGGACTACATCCTGGTCGTGTGGAGTATGGACTACATCCTGGTCACGTGGAGTATGGACTACACCCTTGTCACGTGGAGTATAGATTACATCCTGATCATGTGGATTATGGATTACATCCTGGTCACAGGGAGTATGGACTACATCCTGGTCACGGGGAGTATAGACTACATCCTGATCGTGTGGATTATGGACTACATCCTGGTCACAGGGAGTATGGACTACATCCTGGTCACGTGGAGTATAGACTACATCCTGATCAAGTGGATTATGGAATACATCCTGGTCACAGGGAGTGTGGACTACATCCTGGTCACAGGGAGTATGGACTACATCCTGATCGTGTGGATTATGGACTACATCCTGGTCACAGGGAGTATGGACTACATCCTGGTCACGTGGAGTATAGACTACATCCTGATCAAGTGGATTATGGAATACATCCTGGTCACAGGGAGTATGGACTACATCCTGGTCACAGGGAGTATGGACTACATCCTGGTCGTGTGGAGTAAGGACTACATCCTGGTCACGTGGAGTATAGACTACATCCTGGTCGTGTGGAGTATGGACTACATCCTGGTCACAGGGAGTATGGACTACATCCTGGTCGTGTGGAGTATGGACTACATCCTGGTCACATGGAGTATGGACTACATCCTCGTCACAGGGAGTATGGACTACATCCTGGTCACGGGGTGTATGGACTACAGCCTGGTCACAGGGAGTATGGACTACATCCTGGTCACGTGGAGTATAGACTACATCCTGGTCGTGTGGAGTATGGACTACATCCTGGTCACAGGAGTATGGACTACATCCTGGTCGTGTGGAGTATGGACTACATCCTGGTCACGTGGAGTATGGACTACATCCTGGTCACGTGGAGTATAGACTACATCCTGGTCACGTGGAGTATGGACTACATCCTGGTCGTGTGGGGCATGGACTACATCCTGGTCACATGGAGTATGGACTACATCCTGGTCACGTGGAGTATAGACTACATCCTGGTCGTGTGGAGTAAGGACAACATCCTGGTCACGTGGAGTATAGACTACATCCTGGTCGTGTGGAGTATGGACTACATCCTGGTCACAGGGAGTATGGACTACATCCTGGTCACATGGAGTTTGGACTACATCCTGGTCACGTGGAGTATAGACTACATCCTCGTCACAGGGAGTATGGACTACATCCTGGTCGTGTGGAGTCTGGACTACATCCTGGTCGTATGGAGTTTGGACTACATCCTGGTCACAGGGAGTATGGACTACATCCTGGTCACAGGGAGTAAGGACTACATCCTGGTCACGTGGAGTATACACTACATACTGGTCGTATGGAGTATAGACTACATCCTGGTCACGGGGAGTATGGACTACATCCTGGTCGTGTGGAGTACGGACTACATCCTGGTCGTGTGGAGTACGGACTACACCCTGGTCATGTGGAGTATGGACTACATCCTGGTCGTGTGGAGTATGGACTACACCCTGGTCATGTGGAGTATAGACAACATCCTGGTCACGTGGAGTATGGACTACACCCTGGTCATGTGGAGTATTGACAACACCCTGGTCACGTGGAGTGTCGACTGCATCCTGGTCGTGTGGAGGTTGACGAGGCCGGGGCTGCTGTTCTCGCACAGTCGCTGCCAGGAGAATGTTCTCTGTAACTGTATCTTCCTGAGATTCAAGCCACGGCTTTAGCCCCATCGCAGCACTGGAAGGTGCCTCCTTCTGTGCAGCAGCATCTTTCTTAGGTTTCACTTTGGGAGGTTGATGATGCTTAGCAACTGGGAGAAAGTGAGGACTGCAAATGCTGGAGATCAGAGTCAAAAAGGTGTGGTGCCTGAAAAGAACAGCAGGTCAGGCAGCATCCGAGGAGCAGGAGGACATTCCTGAAGAAGGGCTAGTGCCCGAAACATTGACTTTTCTGCTCCTCGGATGCTGCCTGACCTGCTGTCCTTTTCTAGCAACATACTTTTTGATGCCTAGCAACCTCTAACCACTTAACAAAACAATGCATCATATAACATTTGTCCCAACTGGGATCACCAACTCCTTCCTGAGTAATTTCTTGCCATTCCTTAATTTTACTGAAGTCAAAAGCCAATGGCCCTGAGACCAGCCATAAAGATGGTTATAAAGAGGAATGACGTTCCTGGAATCTCATGTTCCATGGAGCACCGTATCAGTCAGTGATCCCAATGGAACAATGGGATCTCCTACCTGTTGCCGTGATCTTATCGCCTCACAATGTCTTTGTTTTGTTCATTTTTCCATCTTTGTGCCATATTCTGGGTGCTTCACATCCATGATTGCGGACAGACACTGACTGCTGGCTTGATTTCACATTTCCGTAATCTAGACTGAGACATCTCCCACCAAGGAAGGAAAAGGACAGAGAATACTTGCACCCGTATGCACGAATCTACTCTCAGCACTCTGCCTTATTTCTCTTCTCTCCACAAAGTCTTAAAGTCTCGAGCTTATTCCGACTGGGTAGCTGTCTCTTATTAGTCTCTCTCACTGCTCAGGCACATTCAGCCTTCTCCACGATGCTGCCACAACCTTTCAATAGTCTTGGCTCAGCTGGAGTCCCCAGTCAGTCAGTCTCTACACTCCCCCCACCCCGAGGGGGAGCACGAGGCCCAGTCCCCCTTTCAGCCAAGACTCACCCATGCACCATTTCCTCCTTTACTTTTGTTTTTTTCAGATCCTGTATTAATTGGGATCCTGAACAGCACGGAAACAGACCCTTCGGTCCAACTTGTCCATGCCAACCAGGTCCCTTTTATATCTTTCCCCTCTCACCCTAAGCCTGTGCCCTCTGGTTCTGGACTCCCCGACCCCAGGGAAAAAAACCTTGTCTGTTTATTTTATCCATGCCCCTCATAATTTTATGAACCTCTATAAGGTCACCCCCTCAGCCTCCGATGCTCCAGGGAAAACAGCCCCAGCCTGTTCAGCCTCTCCCTGTAGCTCAGATCCTCCAACCCTGGCCACATCCTTGTAAATCTTTTCTGAACGCTTTCAAGTTTCACAACATCTTTCCGATAGGAAGGAGACCAGAATTGCACGCAATATTCCAACAGTGGCCTAACCAATGTCCTGTACACCCGTAACATGACCTCCCAACTCCTGTACTCAATACTCTGACCAATAAAGGAAAGCATACCAAACGCCTTCTTCACTATCCTATTGACCTGCAACTCCACTTTCAAGGAGCTATGAACCTGCACTCCAAGGTCTCTTTGTTCAGCAACACTCCCTAGGACCTTACCATTAAGTGTTTAAGTCCTGCTAAGATTTGCTTTCCCAAAATGCAGCACCTCGCATTTATCTGAATTAAACTCCATCTGCCACCTCTCAGCCCATTGGCCCATCTGGTCCAAATCCTGTTGTAATCTAAGGTAATCCTCTTCGCTGTCCACTACACCTCCAATTTTGGTGTCATCTGCAAAGTTACTAACTGTATCTCTTATGCTGACATCCAAATCATTTATGTAAATGACAAAAGTAGAGGACCCAGCACCGATCCTTGTGGCACTCCACTGGTCACAGGCCTCCAGTCTGAAAAACAACTCTCCACCACCACCCACTGTCTTCTACTTTTGAGCCAATTCTGTATCCAAATGGCTAGTTCTCCCTGCATTCCATGAGATCTAACCTTGCTGACAAATCTACCATGACAGACCTTGTTGAATGCTTTATTGAAGTCCACACAGTTCACAGTTCACTGCTCTGCCTTTATCAATCCTCTTTATTACTTCTTAAAAAAACTCAATCAAGATTGTGAGACATGATTTCCCACACACAAAGCCATGTTGACTATCCCGAATCAGTCCTTGCCTTTCCAAATACATGTACATCCTGTCCCTCAGGATTCCCTCCAACAACTTACCCACCACCAACGTCAGGCTCACTGACAATAGACAGTAGATGCAGGAGTAGGCCATTCTGCCCTTCGAGCCTGCACCACCATTCAATATGATCATGGCTGATCATCCTTAATCAGTATCCTGTTCCTGCCTTATCTCCAAAACACTTGATTCCACAATCCTTGAAAGCTCTATCCAACTCTTTCTTAAATGAATCCAGAGACTGGGCCTCCACTGCCCTCTGGGGCAGAGCATTCCACACACCCACCACTCTCTGGGTGAAGAAGTGTCTCCTCATCTCTGTCCTAAATGGTCTACCCCGTATTTCTAAGCTGTGTCCTCTGGTTCGGCACTCACCCATCAGCGGAAACATGTTTCCTGCCTCCAGAGTGTCCAATCCTTTCATAATCTTATATGTCTCAATCAGATCCCCTCTCAGTCTTTGAAGCTCAAGGGTATACAAGCCCAGTCGCTCCAGTCTTTCAGTGTAAGGTAGTCCCGACATTCCAGGAATTGACCTCGTGAACCTACGCTGCACTCCCTCAATAGCCAGAGTGTCTTTCCTCAAATTTGGAGACCAGAACTGCACACAGTACTCCAGGTGTGGTCTCACCAGGGCCCTGTACAGCTGCAGAAGAACCTCTTTGCTTCTGTTCTCAATCCCTCTTGTTATGAAGGCCAGCATGCTATTAGCCTTCTTCACTACCTGCTGTACCTGCATGCTTACCTTCATTGACTGGTGTACAAGAACACCCAGATCTCTCTGTACTGCCCCTTTACCTAAATTGATTCCATTTAGGTAGTAATCTGCCTTCCTGTTCTTGTCACCAAAGTGGATAACCATACATTTATCCACATTAAACTGCATCTGCCATGCATCTGACCACTCACCTAACCGAGGTAAAAACAATAACTGCAGATGCTGGAAACCAGATTCTGGATTAGTGGTGCTGGAAGAGCACAGCAGTTCAGGCAGCATCCAAGGAGCTTCAAAATCGACATTTCGGGCAAAAGCCCTTCATCAGGAATAAAGGCAGTGAGCCTGGAGCGTGGAGAGATAAGCTAGAGGAGGGTGGCGGTGGGGAGAAAGTAGCATAGAGTACAATGGGTGAGTGGAGGAGGGGATGAAGGTGATAGGTCAGGGAGGAGAGGGTGGAGTGGATAGGGGGAAAAGGAGATAGGCAGGTAGGACAATTCCAGACAAGTCATGGGGACAGTGCTGAGCTGGAAGTTTAAAACTAGGGTGAGGTGGGGGAAGGGGAAATGAGGAAACTGTTGAAGTCCACATTGATGCCCTGGGGTTGAAGTGTTCCGAGGCGGAAGATGAGGCGTTCTTCCTCCAAGCGTCTGGTGGTGAGGGAGCGACGGTGAAGGAGACCCAGGACCTCCATGTCCTTGGCAGAGTGGGAGGGGGAGTTGAAATGTTGGGCCACGGGGCGGTGTGGTTGATTGGTGCGGGTGTCCCGGAGATGTTCCCTAAAGCGCTCTGCTCAGAGGCGCCTAGTCTCCCCAATGTAGAGGGGACCGCATCGGGAGCAACGGATACAATAAATGATATTAGTGGATGTACAAGTAAAACTTTGATAGATGTGGAATGCTCCTTTCGGGCCTTGGATAGAGGTGAGGGGGGAGGTGTGGGCATAGGTTTTACAGTTCCTGCGGTGGCAGGGGAAGGTGCCAGGACGGGGGGGTGGGTTGTAGGGTGGCATGGACCTGACCAGGTAGTCACGGAGGGAACGGTCTTTGCAGAAGGCGGAAAGTGGGGGGAGGGAAATATATCCCTGGTGGTGGGGTCTGTTTGGAGGTGGCGGAAATGTCGGCGGATGATTTGGTTTATGCGAAGGTTGGTAGGGTGGAAGGTGAGCACCAGGGGCGTTCTGTCCTTGTTGCGGTTGGAGGGGTTGGGTCTGAGGGCGGAGGTGCGGGATGTGGATGAGATGCGTTGGAGGGCATCTTTAACCACGTGGGAAGGGAAATTGCGGTCTCTAAAGAAGGAGGCCATCTGGTGTATTCTGTGGTGGAACTGGTACTCCTGGGAGCAGATCTGGCGTAGGCGGAGGAATTGGGAATACGGGATGGCATTTTTGCAAGAGGTCGGGTGGGAAGAGGTGTAATCCAGGTAGCTGTGGGCGTCCGTGGGTTTGTAAAAAATGTCAGTGTCAAGTCGGTCGTCTTAATGGAGATGGAGAGGTCCTGGAAGGGGAGGGAGGTGTCAGAGATGGTCCAAGTAAATTTAAGGTCAGGGTGGAATGTGTTGGTGAAGTTGATGAATTGCTCAACCTCCTCGCGGCAGCACGAGGTGCCGCCAATGCAGTCATCAATGTAGCGGAGGAAGAGGTGGGGAGTGGTGCTGGTGTAATTACAGAAGATCAACTGCTCTACGTAGCCAACAAAGAGACAGGCATAGCTGGGGCCCATACATGTGCCCATGGCCTGTCCAGGTCACCCTGTAATCTCCTAACATCCTCATCACATTTCACCCTGCCACCCAGCTTTGTATCATCAACAAATTTGCTAATGTTATTGCTAATACCATCGTCTTTATCATTAACATATATTATGAAAAGCTGCGGTCCCAGTACTGATCCCTGCGGTACCCCACTGCTCACTGCCTGCCATTCCGAAAGGGAGCCGTTTATCACTACTCTTTGTTTCCCAGCAGCCAACTAACTTTCAATCCAAGTTCGTACTTTGCCCCCAATACCATGCGCCCTAATTTTGCTGACTAACCTCCTATGTGGGACTTTATCAAAAGCTTTCTGAAAGTCCAGGTACGCTACATCTACTGGATCTCCCTCATCCATCTTCAGAGTTACATCCTCAAAAAATTCCAGAAGATTAGTCAAGCATGATTTCCCCTTCATAAATACATGCTGACTCTGTCCTATCCTGTTACTGCTGTCCAGATGTGTCGTAATTTCATCCTTTATAATAGACTCTAGTATCTTTCCCACCACTGAGGTCAGAGTAACTGGTCTATAGTTTCCTGTTTTCTCTCTCCCACCTTTCTGTAAAAGTGGTACAACATTAGCCACTCTCCAATCCGCAGGAACCGATCCTGAATCTATAGAACATTGGAAAATAATCACCAACGCATCCACGATTTCTCGAGCCACCTCCTTCAGTACCTTGGGATGTAGACCATCAGGCCCCGGGGACTTATCAACCTTCAGACCTAACAGTCTCTCCAACGCCAATTCCTGGCAAATATAAATTCCCTTAAGTTCAGGTCCTTCAGCCACTGTTACTTCAGGGAGATTGCTTGTGTCTTCCCCAGTGAACACAGATCTGAAGTATCAATTCAATTCTTCTGCCATTTCTTTATTCCCCGTAATATATTCCCCTGTTTCTGTCTTCCAGGGCCCAATTTTAGTCTTAACCATTTTTTTGCCTTTCACATACCTAAAAAACCTTTTACTATCCTCCTTTATTTTTGGCCAGTTTACCTTCGTACCTCATTTTTTCTCTGCGTATTTCCTTTTTAGTAATCCTCTGTCCTTTAAAAGCTTCCCAGCCCTCCATTTTCCCACTTATCTTTGCTATGTTATACTTTTTCTCTTTTAACTTTATATGTTTCTTAACTTCCCTGGTCAGCCACGGCCGCCCATGCCTCCTCCTAGGATCTTTCTTCCTTTTTGGAATGAACTGATCCTGCACCTTCTGTATTATACACAGAAATATCTGCATTGTTCCTCCACTGCCATCCCTGCTAAGGTATTGCACCATTGAACTTTGGCCAACTCCTCCCTCATAGCTCCATAGTTCCCTTTATTCAACAGAAATATTGTCACTTCCAATTGTACCCTCTCCCTCTCAAATTGCAGATTGAAGCTTATTGTATTATGGTCACTACTTCACAATGGCTCCTTCACTTCGAGGTCACTGATCAAATCCGGTTCGTTACACAATACCAGATCCAGAATTGCCTTCTCCCTGGTCGGCTCCAGCACCAGCTGTTCTAAGAATCCATCTTGGAGGCACTCCACAAAGTCTCTTTCTTGAGGTCCAATACCATCCTGATTCTCCCAGTCTATCTGCATATTGAAACAACTGTAGTAGTAACATCTTTGCAACAGGCCAATTTCAGCTCCTGATTCAACTTACATCCAACATCCAGACTACAGTTTGGTGGCCTGTAGACAACTCCCAAGAGGGTCTTTTTACCCTTAGTATTTCTCAGCTCTATCCACACTGACTCTTCATCCCCTGATTCTAGGTCCCCCCCGCACAAGGGACTGAATATCATCCCTTACCAACATGGCCACCCCACCCCCTCTGCCCGTCAGTCTGTCCTTACGATAGCACGTGTGGCCTTGAATATTCATTTCCCAGGCCCTGTCCACTTGAAGCCACGTCTCAGTTATCCCCACAATATCGTATCTGCCAATTTCTAAAAGAGCCTCAAGCTCACCCATCTTATTTCTAATGCTTCTTGCATTCATGTATAGTATTTTTAATTTGTTACTGCCCTCACCCTTCCCATCAACTCCTATTTCACTCAACTTTACAGCATGATCCCTTTTTGAGTTTTCTGCCTCATTGATACAGTTTTCTTTCTTGACTTCCCTTGTTCTAACTTTCCCTTCAATTTCTTTCTTAAACACCCAGTTTGTCCCCTCCCCCCACTGGTCTATAGTTTCCTGGCTTGTCCTATCCACCCTTCTTAAACAGTGGCACCACGTTAGCCAACATCCAGTCTTCCGGCACCTCACCTGTGACTATTGATGACACAAATATCTCAGCAAGAGGCCCAGCAATCACTTCTCTAGCTTCCCACAGAGTTCTCGGGTACACCTGATCAGGTCCTGGGGATTTATTCATTCAATCTCTACTTCCGATACCAGATACATACATACATCTAGGCAAAAGTGAGGACTGCAGATGCTGGAAACTAGAGTTTAGATTGGAGTGGTGCTGGAAAAGCACAGCAGTTCAGGCAGCATCAGAGGAGCAGGAAAATCGACGTTTCGGGCAAAAGCCCTTCATCAGGAATAGAAGAAGGAAGCCTCCAGGGTGGAGAGATAAATGGGGGGGAGGAGGTAGCAAAGAGTACAACAGGTGAATGGAGATGGAGGTGATAGGTCAGATGGGAGGGTGGGACTGGATAGGTGGGAAGGGAGATTGGCCGGTAGGACAGGTCATGAGGATGTCCATGGTGGAGATGAGGCATTGGGGGCCAGGGAAACTGAAGTCTTGGAGGAGGTGGAGGGCATGGGTGGTGTCCCGAACGAATGTGGGGAGTTCCTGGACTAGGGGGGATAGGACAGTGTAGAGGTTGGTAGAGATGAGTTCGGTGGGGCAGGAGCTTGCTGAGACAATGGGTTGGCCAGGGTGGTCAGCCTTGTGGATCTTGGGAAGGAGGTAGAACCGGGCAGTGCGGGGTTCCCGGACTATGAGGTTGGAAGCTGTGGGTGGGAGATCTCCTGAGGTGATGAGGTTCTGTATGGTCTGGGAGATGATGGTTTGGTGATGGAGGGTGGGGTCATGGTCAAGGGGCAGTAGGAAGAGGTGTCCTCGAGTTGGCGTTTGGCTTCAGCGGTGTAGAGGTCAATGTGCCAGACTACCACTGCACCCTCTTTATCCGCTAGCTTGATGGTGAGGTCGGGATTGGAGCAGAGGGATTGGAGGGCTGCGCGTTGTGAGGGTGAGAGGTTGGAGTGGGGAGGGGGGGTAGACAGGTTGAGGCGGTTAATGTCCCAGCAGCAGTTGGAAATGAAGAGGTCGAGGGCGGGTAATAGGCCAGCACGTGGTGTCCAGGTGGATGCAGTGTGTTGGAGGTGGGCGAAGGGGTCCTCGGAAGGTGGGCAGGAATCCTGATTGTGAAAGTAAGCTCAGAGGCGGAGGCAGTGGAAGAATTGTTCGATGTCACGGCGTGTATTAAATTCATTGATGCGTGGACGGAGGGGGATGAAGGTGAGGCCTTTGCTGAGGACTGATCATTTGTCCTCAGTGAGGGGGAGGTCTGGGGGGATGGTGAAAACTCAGCAGGACTGGGAGCTGGGATCTGGTGTGGGTGTGGAGTTGGGAGTGGGGGCAGAACCTGTAACTGGAGTGGGTGTGATGGTGGGGGGAATGGGGGTGGAGTCATGAGCAGGGGTAGTGTTCCCCTCGGGGTTCTGGGGGCTGGGAATGGTGACAGTGGGATCTGTGGGGGCCGTGTCAGCAGAATGCAGGTGAGTGGCGTTGGTGGGGGCAGAAGTGGTGGCAGACACAGCAGTAGAGGGGGCGGAAGTCACTGAATGTGTCTTCCTCTCCTGATGTCCCCAACAGTACCCTTCCACTGACACTCATTCGTTTGGCTGAACTGGTCCTCACCCTTAACAATTTCTCCTTTGAATCCTCCCACTTCCTCCAGACCAATGTGGTAGCCGTAGGCACCCGTATGGGCCCCAGCTATGCCTGTCTCTTTGTTGGCTACGTAGAGCAGCTGATCTTCCGTAATTACACCAGCACCACTCCCCACTTCTTCCTCCGCTACATTGATGACTGCATTGGCGCCACCTCGTGCTCCCGCGAGGAGGTTGAGCAATTCATCAACTTCACCAACACATTCCACCCTGACCTTAAATTTACTTGGACCATCTCTGACACCTCCCTCCCCTTCCTGGACCTCTCCACCTCCATTAATGACAACCGACTTGACACCGACATATTTTACAAACCCACCGACTCCCACAGCTACCTGGATTACACCTCTTCCCACCCTACCTCCTGCAAAAATGCCATCCCGTATTCCCAATTCTTCCGCCTCCGCTGTATCTGCTCCCAGGAGGACCAGTTCCACCACAGAACACACCAGATGGCCTCCTTCTTTAGAGACCGCAATTTCCCTTCCCACGTGGTTAAAGATGCCCTCCAACGCATCTCATCCACATCCCGCACCTCCGCCCTCAGACCCCATCCCTCCAACCGTAACAAGGACAGAATGCCCCTGGTGCTCACCTTCCACCCTACCAACCTTCGCATAAACCAAATCATCCGCCGACATTTCCGCTACCTCCAGGGATATATATTTCCCTCCCCACCCCTTTCCGCCTTCTGCAAAGACCGTTCCCTCCGTGACTACCTGGTCAGGTCCACGTCCCCAAACAACCCACCCTCCCATCCTGGCACCTTCCCCTGCCACCGCAGGAATTGCAAAACCTGTGCCCACACCTCCTCCCTCACCTCCATCCAAGGCCCGAAAGGAGCCTTCCAAATCCATCAAAGTTTTACTTGCACATCCACCAATATCATTTATTGTATCCGTTGCTCCCGATGTGGTCTCCTCTACATTGGGGAGACTGGACGCCTCCTAGCAGAACGCTTTAGGGAACATCTCCGGGACACCCACACCAATCAACCACACCGCCCCGTGGCCCAACATTTCAACTCCCCCTCCCACTCTGCCGAGGACATTGAGGTCCTGGGCCTCCTTCACCGCCGCTCCCTCACCATTAGACGCCTGGAGGAAGAACATCTCATCTTCCACCTCAGAACACTTCAACCCCAGGGCATCAATGTGGACTTCAACAGTTTCCTCATTTCCCCTTCCCCCCCCATGTCACCCCAGTTCCAGCCTTCCAGCTCAGCATCGCCCTCATGATCTGTCCTACCTGCCTTTCCACATATCCCCTCCACCCAACCCTCTGACCTATCACCTCCACCCCCATTCACCCATTGTACTCTTTGCTAGCCCCCCCCCCTCCATTTATCTTTCCACCCTGGAGGCTTCCTGCCTCTATTCCTGATGAAGGGCTTTTGCCCGAAGTGTTGGTTTTCCTACTCCTCGGATGCTGCCTGACCTGCTGAGCTTTTCCAGCACCACTTTGATCTAAACATACATACATCTTTTTCTTCACTAAAACTAAGAATTCGAGTCTTATTTCAAGAAGTTTTATTTTTTCATGAATTCAGGGAGAGGCTGAGACCGTCTCCACTGTCTCACTGCTCTCTCTCTTGAGCTGAAAAGTCAGCCTATACTTAAACAATGATACAAACAACTTTGCTTACATTCCGCAGTTTACAATAATTCATGATAAAGATAAGGACAGTGCAGCTCTCTCCTTGTTGCTCAAGGACAGAGAAGTTAACGAACTCAGGAAGCACCCCCACTAACGAGCCTCTGATATACTCCCTATATTTCATCAAATTATAATTACACAACCTCAGTCTTTATCGCCAGCAGTATTTCCTGAGTAAGCAAGATGCTGAAAGTCAAGATACCTTTTACCGTGGTCAAGTATCCCATCATGCAGCAATATGCCAAGTCCTTAGTACTTCCACATCGGGTTAGGATGGAGCTGGAGGGTCTGGTTTGGACAGTCTTTGGAAGGTTGGTGTGGCCTGTTTTCACACTATAGGGATTTTATGATTTTGTGAAAGGTTGAGGAGGTTACTGACGGAACAGTGTAAAAAAGAATGTAAGTGCAATAAAATTCACCACATCTCCTTTCAGAATGGTTCAATCCAAGGTGCATGAACATAGCTGCAAGGGAATACTGTATTTAATGTGCATCATGCCAGGCAGCGCCTGCTGCACTTTTCCAGCACCACACTTTTCAGCTCTGATCTCCAGCATCTGCAGTCCTTACTTTCTCCTAGTTGATCCTAACCTACTGTGAATCCTCTTGCAAGGATGCCTTCCTTGAAAAAGATCTCCTCCTCCCTGTATAAGGATCTCAGTGAGTCCCTCTCTCACTGCACCACCAGGACAGAACCCCACTGGTCCTCACCCTCCACCCCACCAACCTCCGGATACATCGTATCATCCGTCGTCATTTCCGCCACCTCCAAACGGACCCCACCACCAGGGATATATTCCCCTCCCCACCCCTATCAGCGTTCCGGAGAGACCACTCCCTCCGCGACTCCCTCGTCAGGTCCACACTCCCCACCAACCCAAACTCCACTCCCGGCACCTTCACCTGCAACCGCAAGAAGTGCAAACTTTGCGCCCACACCTCCCCCCAAGACCCCAATGGATCCTTCCATATCCGTCGCAAATTCACCTGCACCTCCACACATATCATTTACTGTATCCGCTGCACCCGATGTGGCCTCCTCTATATTGGGGAGACAGGCTGCCTACTTCGGAACGTTTCAGGGAACACCTCTGGGACACCCGCACCAACCAATCCAACTGCCCCATGGCTGAACACTTTAACCCCTCCCACTCTGCCGAGGACATGCAGGTCCTTGACCTCCTCCATCACCAGACCATGGCAACACGACGCCTGGAGGAAGAGCACCTCATCTTCCGCCTAGGAACCCTCCAACCACACGGGATGAATGCAGATTTCTCCAGCTTCCTCATTTCCCCTTCCCCCACCTTATCTCCGTCCCAACCCCCAGATTCAGCACTGCCTTCTTGACCTGCAATCTTCTTCTCGACCTCTCCGCCCCCACCCCCTCTCCGGCCTATCACCCTCACCTCCTTTCACCTATTGTATTCCCAGCACCCCTCCCCCAAATTTCCCCCCTCCCACCTTTTATCTCAGCCCGCTTGGCACACCAGCCTCATTCCTGAAGAAGGGCTTATGCCCGAAACATCGATTCTCCTACTCCTCAGATGCTGCCTGGCCTGCTGCGCTTTTCCAGCAACACACATTTCAACCCTTAATGTGCATCATGCCAGCAAAATTGCCCAAAGACCATGCAGAGGAAATACATGCACTTCTGAACCTGGTTAAAAATCACACAACACAGGGTTAGAGTCCAACAGGTTTATTTGGAAGCACTAGCTTTCGGAACGCGGCTCCTTCATCAAGTGGTTGAGGTGAATAGGATCGTAAGACACAGAATTTATAGTAAAAATTTACAATGTGATGAAACTGGAATTATATATTGAAAAAAAGACCTGGATTGTTTGTTAAGCCTCATCTTTTAGAATGAAGATGTTGGTTTCAGTTCTTTCATATGTAAACGGCAGAACATTTAAAAGTTACATTCTAAAGTGAACTTGAACAATTGGTGTCATGTCGGCCCAGATAATACATTGAAGGTGTTAGCTGCCCTTTGTGAGGCTGTCTGTGCCACAACGGTCAGACTGATTCTCATCTAAAAATGGAGTTACAGAATCTTACAAGGATTCATGCAGTTTTTAAGCAAAGTAAAATGTAATTCTGCAAATACAAATTCACGCCCACAAACTTGTATGTGTACATGTGTGCATGTGGGGGGGTGCAGGGTTTATGAGTGTCTGTGAGAGAGTGTGTGTATGTGTGCGAGTGTAAACGGGTATAGGTCTGTGAGATGGTGCATATGTGAGTGTGCAAGTGTATGAGAGAGAGTCTGTATGTGCGTGCGCAATGGGGTCACCTATAGTGTGATGTGAACCCAAGGTCCTGGTTGAGGCCATCCCCATGGATACTGAACTTGGCTATCAGCCTCTGCTCAGCCACTTTGCGTTGTTGCCTGCCCCGAGGTCCACCTTGGAGGATGGTCACCTGAAGATCCAAGGTTGAATGGTCCCGGACCACTGAAGTGTTTTCCGACTGGGAGAGAACACTCCTGTCTGTTGATTGTTGTGTGGTGCCCATTCATCCGTTGTTGTAGCCTTTGCTCGGTTTCCCCAATGTACCATGCCTCGAGGCATCCTTACCTGCAGTGTATGAGATAGACAACATTGGCTGAATCGCATGAGTAGCTGTCACATACATGATGGGAGGTGTCCCCATGTGTAATAGTGGTGTCTGAGTCAACACTCTGACCTCTTCTGGACACAGATACGTGCTGCAACCGACACGGTAGCCTTCATTGTCCAGTACTTCCCGAGAGCTGAACGACTGCACTATTTTCTCCACAGTTTGCAACACATTATCAATGATCAACGTTTGTGAGAAGATTTGTAGCTCGGGTGCTCGTTGCTGTGGTTCTGTTCGCCGAGCTGGAAGTTTTTGTTGCAAACATTTCGTCCCCTGTCTAGCTGACATCCTCAGTGCTTGGGAGCCTCCTGTGAAGCGCTTCTGTGGTGTTTCCTCCGGCATTTATAGTGGCCTGTCCCTGCCGCTTCCGGTTGTCAGTTTCAGCTGTCCGCTGTAGGGGCCGGTATATTGGGTCCAGGTCGATGTGTTTGTTGATGGAGTTTGTGGATGAGTGCCATGCTTCTAGGAATTCCCTGGCTGTTCTTTGTTTGGCTTGCCCTATAATGGTAGTGTTGTCCCAGTCGAATTCATGTTGCTTGTCGTCTGCGTGTGTGGCTACTAGGGATAGCTGGTCGTGTCGTTTTGTGGCTAGTTGATGTTCGTGGATGCGGATCGTTAGCTGTCTTCCTGTTTGTCCTATATAGTGTTTTGTGCAGTCCTTACGTGGGATTTTGTACACTACATTAGTTTTGCTCATACTGGGTATCGGGTCCTTCGTTCTGGTGAGTTGTTGTCTGAGTGTGGCTATTGGTTTGTGTGCTGTTATAAGTCCTAGTGGTCGCAATCTCTGTCAGTTCAGAGATATTCTTGATGTATGGTAGTGTGGCTAGTCCTTTGGGTTGCGGCATGTCCTTGTTCCGTTGTCTTTCCCTTAGGCATCTGTTGATGAAATTGCGAGGATATCCGTTTTTGGCGAATACCTTGTATAGGTGTTCCTCTTCCTCTTTTTGCAGTTCTGGTGTACTGCAGTGTGTTGTGGCCCTTTTGAATAGTGTCCTGATGCAACTTTGTTTGTGTTTATTGGGGTGGTTGCTTTCATAGTTCAGGACTTGGTCTGTGTGTGTGGCTTTCCTGTGTACCTTTGTGGTGAATTCTCCGTTTGGTGTTATCTGAACCATCACGTCTAGGAATGGGAGTTGGTTGTCCTTTTCTTCCTCTCTCGTGAATTGGATTCCTGTGAGTGTGGCGTTGATGATCCGGTGTGTTTTCTCTATTTCCGTGTTTTTAATGATTACAAAGGTGTCATCTACGTATCTGACCCAGAGTTTGGGTTGAATTTGTGGTATGACTGTTTGTTCTAACCTTTGCATTACTGCTTCTGCTGTGAGTCCCGAGATCGGTGAGCCCATGGGTGTTCTGTTGATTTGTTCGTATATCTGGTTGTTGCATATGAAGTGTGTTGTGAGGCACAGGTCCAGGAGTTTGAGTATGCCGTCTTTGTTGATGGGTTCAACGTCCTGTTGTCTGTTAAGTCTGTTCAGCAGGTTGGCTATTGTTTCTCTGGCTAGGGCTTTGTCAATAGAGGTGAACAGTGCTGTTACATCGAATGAGACCATGGTTTCTTCCTTGTCTATGTGTATATTTCTGATGATGTCCAAGAATTCCTGTGTTGATTGTATAGAGTGTCTGGATCCGCTGATCAGGTGTTTCAGTTTATGCAGCAGTGCACTGAAAGTTAGTGCTTCCAAATAAACCTGTTGTACTATAACCTGGTGTTGTGTGATTTTTAACTTTGTATACTGCAGTCCAACACCGGTATCTCCAAATCAATTCTGAACATGAGTATGTTTCACTTTGAAGAGCCTCAGTATAATTACAATCCTCTCCACACCAGCATAGTGTGTGTGTTTCTGCTGACACTGCTGAGAGTTACTCTCTCAGACTGAACCCCAGATGATTTTCACCCTCCACTGTCCCATGGAGTGTGGAGGACAGCAGAGGGCGGCATTGTATCACATTAAACACAGAGGGAGCAATCTGGAGAGAGGCCCAGAACTTTCTCTCTCTCCCTTGCTCTATATGTTACAGCTTTTCTCCCTGTGTGTCCATTCGCATGTACATCTGTGTGTGTCAGCATGTGTGCATGTTTCAGTGTGTCTGTATGTGTGTACGTGTGTGTGTTAGTGTCTCAGTGTGTGCCTCTTAGTTTCTGCATTTGTCTGTGTTTCTGCAAATGTTTTTATCTCTGTCGAACTGTCTGTGTGCTTGTAGCTGAGTCTGTGTGCTGATATACATGAGTGTATGCACTTGTGTCTCTGTGCCTGTGTCTCTGTGCAATGATTTCGCTGTTCTCTTAGGGGTGAATCCATTGAAATGGTCTCACCCCTTTCTCCTTTTTGTCTTTTGTGTTTAAGGTGATACAACACTGATGGTCATGTTCATGCGTGTTTGCCACTGCAACACAGGTATGTTTAAACTAAAACGTGGGGCAGAGGGGACAATCTGGAAATTTAAGAAGGAAGTTAAAGGGAGAGTGAGAATAAGAGAAGTTAAGAAAGACAACAGAATCAACAAAGCAGAAAACTCAAGAAGGGATCATACAGTGTGGTCAAGTGAAATAGGGATTGATAGGAAGGGTGAGGGGAGTAACAAATTAAAAATATTATATATGAATGCATAAAGCATAAGAGCTTGAGGCTCAGTTGGAAATTGGCAGTTACGATGTTGTGGGGATAACTGAGACGTGGCTTCAAGTGGACAGGGCGTGGGATATTAATATTCAAGGCTATACTTGATATCGTAAGGACAGACTGACGAGCAGAGGGGGTAGGGTGGCCCTGTTGGTGAGGAATGATATTCAGTCCTTGCGGGGGGGAGGGAATAGAATCAGAGGATGTCGAGTCTGTATGGATAGAGCTGAGAAATTCTAAGGGTTGAAAGACCCTAATGGGAGTTATCTACAGGCCCCCAAACAGTAGCCTGGATGTAAGGTGTAAGTTGAATAGGAAGTTGAAATTGGTCTGTCGCAAAGGTATTACTACAGCTGTTATGGGGGATTGCAACATGCAGGTAGACTGGGAGAATCAGGATGGTACTGGACCCCAAGAAAGGGAGTTTGTGGAGTGCCTCCGAAATGGATTCTTAGAACAGCTTGTGCTGGAGCCGATCAGGGAGAAGGCAATTCTGGATCTGGTGTTGTGCAACAAACCGGATTTGATCAGGGACGTCAAAGTAAAGGAGCCATTAGGAGGTAGTGACCATAATATGATAAGTTTTAATCTGCAATGTGAGAGGGAGAAGGGAGAATCGGGAGTGTCAGTATTGCAGTTGAACAAAGGGAACTATGGAGCTATGAGAGAGGAGCTGGCCAAAGTTCAATGGTTCAATACCTGAGCAGTGGACTAAAAATGGTTAGGACTAAAATTGGGCCCTTGAAGACAGAAGCAGGAGAATATATTACGGGGAACAAAGAAATGGCAGAAGAATTAATTACTTCAGATCTGTGTTCACTGGGGAAGACACAAGCAATTTCCCTGAGGTAACAGTGGCTGAAGGAACTGAACTTAAGGGAATTTATATTTGCCAGGTCTTGATGTTGGAGAGACTGTTAGGTCTGAAGGTTGATACCCTGATGGTCTACATCCCAGGGTACTGAAGGAGGTGGCTCTGGAAATCGTGGATGCGTTGGTGATTATTTTCCAATGTTCTATAGATTCAGGATCAGTTCCTGCGGATTGGAGGGTGGCTAATGTTGTCCCACTTTTTAAGAAAGGAGGGAGAGAGAAAACAGGGAATTATAGACCAGTTACTCTGACCTCAGTGGTGGGAAAGATGCTGGAGTCAATTATAAAGGATGAAATTACGACACATCTGGATAGCATTAACAGGATAGATCAGAGTCAGCATGTATTTATGAAGGGGAAATCATGCTTGACTAATCTTCTGGACTTTTTTGAGGATGTTGCTCTCAAAATGGACAAGGGAGATCCAGTGGATGTAGTGTGCCTGGACCTTCAGAAAGCCTTTGATAAAGGCCCACATAGGAGATATGTGAGCAAAATTAGGGCACATGGTACTGGGGACAAAATACTGACTTGGATCGAAAATTGACTTGCTGACAGAAAGAAAAGAGTAGGGATAAACAGGAATGGCAGGCGGTGACCCGTGGGTCACCAAATATTAGCAAATTTGCTGATGACACAAAGCTGGGTGGTAGGGTGAAATGTGAGGAGGATGTTATGAGTATACAGGATGACGTGGACAGATGCATGGCAGATGCAGTTTAATGTGGATAATTTTCACAGGTCGATGCAACATCGAGGGCCGAAGGGCCTACACTGCACTGTAACATTCTATGCTTTATGTTCTGATGATTTTTAAATGGCCAAATAGGAGATTGTCTGACAGACTGTAAATCACTCACTACTCAGTGACAATATGGATATTTCACAGATTCCCAAGAACTCCCTAACAGGCAAACAAACCGAACATTCCCGACTCACTATAACTCAAACCACTAATAACATCCCTGCACCATGGACATGAGACAATGCAAAAAGGTTAGTACGGACTGAATATACAGTCCTCAGATTGCTAGACAGCAGTTCCTGGTGCCTCCAATAGGGGGAATGATAGTTACCCAACAGGGAAACAGAGAGAATTACAGACTGACCAGACTATCCGGATGGTATTTCTAGATGTATCCAATAGAGGGCATGGCAAAGCACAACTATGGGAACCAAGGACGAAACAATTAACACAAACACTCAGGTGGCAATTCCACATTTCTCCAATAGGGGGGCTGACAGCACACCAACAGGAGAACAGGGAGGATTTCATCCAGACACCGCAGAGCGAAAGGATTTGGAGATGCCGGAGGCGCCACAACCTTGAAATTAGATGAAGTCCACGCTCTGATCCTGTGCTCAGGATACAGCATTACAATTACCCGATATTGCCAAACAGACAAGGCAACAAAACTACACAACGTACACGCACATCAAGAACAAAAAACTGGTGAAATTTGGCATTCGCACCAGTAATAGATTAGATTAGATTAGATTACTTACAGTGTGGAAACAGGCCCTTCGGCCCAACAAGTCCACACCGACCCGCCGAAGCGTAACCCACGCATACCCCTACATTTACCACTTTAACCTAACACTACGGGCAATTTAGCATGGCCAATTCACCTGACCCGCACATCTTTGGACTGTGGGAGGAAACCGGAGCACCCGGAGGAAACCCACGCAGACACGGGGAGAATGTGCAAACTCCACACAGTCAGTCGCCTGAGTCGGGAATTGAACCCGGGTCTCTGGCGCTGTGAAGCAGCAGTGCTAACCACTGTGCCACCGTGCCGCCCACATTATTACTGTGAGGAAGTCTATTATCAACTTATCAGACCACACCCTTCAACTGGAAGAGATTGAAGTCCTAAGCAGGGATCTCAACTTCTGCCCCACCACCAAAACGGACCCATTGGTTCTTGCAGCAGACAAGGAGGAGTTCATCAGACGAATGACACTCCGGGAATTCTTTCAAGGTGCCAGTGATCCCAACGAGCCCATTGATGAACTGGAACAGTTATGGGGGATTTCAACATGCAGGTAGACTGGGAGAATCAGGAAAAGGAGTTTGTGGAGTGCCTCCCAGATGAATTCTTAGAACAGCTGGTGCTGGAGCCTACCAGGGAGAAGGCAATTCTGGACCTGGTGTTGTGCAACGAACCGGATTTGATCAGGAACCTCGAAGTGAAGGAGCCATTAGGAGGTAGTGACCATAATATGATAAGTTTTAATCTGCAATGTGAGAGGGAGAAGGGAGAATCGGGAGTGTCAGTATTGCAGTTGAACAAAGGGAACTATGGAGCTATGAGGGAGGAGCTGGCCAAAGTTCAATGGTGCAATACCCTAGCAGGGATGGCAGTGGAGAAACAATGGAGGATATTTCTGTGTATAATACAGAAGTTGCAGGATCAGTTCATTCCAAAAAGGAAGAAAGATCCTAGGAGGAGGCATGGGTGGCCGTGGCTGATGAGGGAAGTTAAGAAACATATAAAGTTAAAAGAGAAAAAGTATAACATAGCAAAGATAAGTGGGAAAACAGAGAACTGGGGAGCTTTTAAAGAACAACAGAGGATAACTAAGAAGGAAATACGCAGAGAAAAAATGAGGTACGAAAGTAAACTGGCCAAAAATATAAAGGGGGATAAGTAAAAGTTTTTTTTAAGTATGTGAAAGGAAAAAAATGGTTAAGACTAAAATTGGGCCCTTGAAGACAGAAACAGGTGAATATATTATGGGGAACAAAGAAATGGCAGAAGAGTTGAATTGGTACTTCAGATCGTGTTCACTGGGGTAGACACAAGCAATCTCCCTGAGGTAATAGTGGCTGAAGGACCAAAACTTAAGGGAATTTATATTTGCCAGGAATTGGTGTTGGAGAGACTGTTGGGTCTGAAGGTTGATAAGTCCCTGGGGCCTGATGGTCTATACCCCAGGGTACTGAAGGAGGTGGCTCTAGAAATCATGGATGCGTTGATGATTATTTTCCAATGTTCTATAGATTCAGGATCAGTTCCTGCGGATTGGAGGGTGGATAATGTTGTCCCACTTTTTAAGAAAGGAGGGAGAGAGAAAACAGGGAATTATAGACCAGTTAGTCTGACCTCAGTGGTGAGAAAGATGCTAGAGTCAATTATAAAGGATGAAATTACGACACATCTGGATAGTAGTAACAGGATAGGTCAGAGTCAGCATGGATTTATGAAGGGAAATCATGCTTGACTAATCTTCTGGAATTTTTTGAGAATGTAACTCTGAAGATGGACGAGGGAGATCCAGTGGATGTAGTATACCTGGACTTTCAGAAAGCCTTTGATAAAGTCCCACATAGGAGGTTAGTGAGCAAAATTAGGGTGCATGATATTGGGGGCAAAATACTGACTTGGATTGAAAATTGGTTGGCTGACAGGAAACAAAGAGTAGTGATAAACGGCTCCCTTTCGGAATGGCTGGCGCTAACCAGTGGGGTACCGCAGGGATCAGTGCCGGGACCGCAGCTTTTTACAATATACATTAATGATATAGATGAAGGTCGTAAAAGTAATATTAGCAAATTTGCTGATAATACAAAGCTGGGTGGCAGGGTACATTTGAGGAGGATGTTCGGAGATTACAGGGTGACCTGGATAGGCTAGATGAGTGGGCAGATGCATGGCAGATGCAGTTTAGTGTGGATAAATGTGTGGTTATCCACTTTGGTGGCAAGAACAAGAAGGCAGGTTACTCTCTAAATGGAGTCAAGTTAGGTAAAGGGGCAGTACAGAGAGATCTGGGTGTTCTTGTACATCAGTCAATGAAAGCAAGCATGCAGGTACAGCAGGTAGTGAAGAAAGCTAATAGCATGTTGGCCTTCATAACAAGAGGAATTGAGTATAGAAGCAAAGAGATTCTTCTGCAGCTGTATAGGACCCCGGTGAGACCGCACCTGGAATATTGTGCGCAGTTTTGGTCTCCAAATTTGAGGAAGGACATTCTGGCTATTGAGGGAGTGCAGCATGGGTTCACGAGGTCAATTCCTGGAATGGAGGGACTATCTTACGTTGAAATATTGGACCTACTGGGCTTGTATACCCTTGTGTTTAGAAGGCTGAGAGGAGATCTGATTGAGACGTCTAAGATTATTAAAGGATTGGACACTCTGAAGGCAGGAAGCATGTTTCCGTTGATGGGGGAGTCCCGAACCAGAGGACACAGTTTAAGAATTAGAACAGAGTTGAGGAGAAACTTCTTCACCCAGAGAGAGTGGTGGGTGTATGGAATGTTCTGCCCCAGAAGGCAGTGGAGGCCAATTATCTAGATACTTTCAAGAAAGAGATGGATAGAGCTCTTAAGGATAGTGGAATCAAGGGTTATGGGGATAAGGCAGGAACAGGATACTGATTGAGGATGATCAGCCATGATCATAATGAATGGTGGTGCTGGCTCGAAGGGCGGAATGGCCTACTCCTGCACCTATTGTCTATTGTAGAGGAGTGACCAAAGAAGGTGTCAACTTGGAGCCCACCAGAGGGCCGCTGCCCTGTGCTTGACATGTATGCTCAAACCTGAAAATGTGTTGCTGGAAAAGCGCAGCAGGTCAGGCAGCATCCAGGGAACAGGAGAATCGACGTTTCGGGCATAAGCCCTTCTTCATGTATGCTCAAACCATCAGGAAATATATAAATGCCAGATTCATCAGCAGCACCAACAAGGTCGAGCAAAACATCACCCGTTCACAATGCAATGCCATCCATGCTCTCAAAACCAATCATAACATTGTCATCAAACTAGCAGATAAAGAAGGAGCCATTGTCATTCAGAATAGAACAGATTACTGCAAGGATGTTTACCGACAACTGAACAACCAGGAACACTACAGGCAACTACCGACCAAAGAACACACCCGTGAACTAAACACATTGATCAGGACTTTGGATCCAGTCCTTCAGAGTTCCCTACGCTCCCTTATACCACGTACTTCTCGTGTAGGCAACTTCTACTGCCTTCCAAAGGTACACGAAGCCAACACACCAGGATGTCCCATCATGTCGGGCAATGGGACCCTTTCTGACTGTCTCTCCGGCTACGTCAAAGGCATCTTGAAACCTATTGTACAGGGGAGCTCCAGCTTCTGTCACGACATGACAGATTTCTTACAGAAACTCAGCACCCACGGACCAGTCGAACCGGGAACATTGCTCGTCACAATGAACGTTTCCGCACTCTACACCAGTATCCCCCACAATGATAGCATCACGGCAACAGCCTCAGTACTCAACACCAACAACTGCTAATCTCCAAACACCACCCTACAACTCATCCGCTTTATCCTCGATCACAACATCTTCACCTTTGACAAACAGTTCTTCATCCAGACACACGGAACAGCCATGGGGACCAAATTTGCACCCCAATATGCCAACATCTTCATGCACAGGTTCGAACAAGATTTCTTCTCTACGCAGGATCTCCAACCAACATTATACACCAAGTACATTGACGACATTTTCTTCCTCTGGACCCATGGCGAGGAGTCACTGATAAAACTACACAGTGATATCAACAAGTTTCATCCCACCAAACTCACCATGGACTACTCTCGACTATCTGTCTCATTCTTGGACACATGCGTCTCCATCAAGGATGGACACCTCAGCACCACACTCTACCGCAAACCCACAGACAACCTCACAATGCTACACTTCTCCAGCTTCCACCCAAAACATATTAAAACAGCCATCCCCTATGGTCAAGCCCTACACATACACCGGATCTGCTCAGATGAGAAGGAACGTGACAGACACCTGGAAGTACTCAGGGATGCCCTCACAAGAACGGGGTACGATGCCCAACTCATCGACCGCCAGTTCAGACGTGCCACAGCAAGGAACCATAATGACCTCCTCAGGAGACAGACACGTGCTGCGACTGACAAGGTACCCTTTGTTGTTCCGTATTTCCCAGGGGCTGAAAAACTACGCCATGTTCTTCGTGACCTGCAACACATTATCAATGAGGATGAGCACCTCACCAAGACCTTCCCCACACCTCCACTACTTGCCTTTAATCAACCGCCAAACCTCAAACAGATCATTGTTTGTAGCAAGCTGCCCGGCTCTCAGGACAACGCCATACAACCCTGTCACGGTAGGCGCTGCAAGATGTGTCAGAGTATGAACATGGATACCACCATTTCACGTGGGAACACCTCCCACCATGTACACGGCAGGTACTCATGTGACTCAGCCAACATCGTCTATCTTATACATTGCAGGCAAGGATGCCCGGAGGCATGGTACATCGGGGAAACCGAGCAAAGGCTACGACAACGGATGAATGGGCACTGCACAACAATCAACAGACAGGAATGTTCCCTCCCAGTTGGGGAACACTTCAGTGATCCAGGACATTCGACCTCGGACCTTCGGGTGACTATCCTCCAAGGTGGACTTCGGGACAGGCAGCAGTGAAAGGTGTCCGAGCAGAGGCTGATAGCTACGTTCGGTACCCATAGGGAGGGCCTCAACCGGTACCTTGGGTTCATGTCACATTACAGGTGACCACCATTGCACTATTCACACACACAGATACTCCTACACACACACACACACAGACACTCACACACAGGCACTCCTATAGACACACGACACGCACAGACACACACAATCTTACAGACACACACTCCCATAATCAAACATGCATCCTCTCAGAGACTTAGACCACTCTGCACTCATGCACACACACATATACTCTGATACTCACAACCCACCCCAGACACACAATCCCACATGTATCCCCTCACAGTAAGACACTCTATACATACACACACACACACTCTCTCACACGCACAATCCCCCAACCCAGACACAAAGACCCACATTGTTACAGTTAACCTGAGAATGCAACTTTAAAAAAAAAAGTTTTGTGATTTATACATGAAAGAAGATAAGCTATCATGGTATTCCAACAGATAAAAGACTCAACAAACAATCAAGGTATTTTTCAATGTATAATTTCAGTTAAATCACACTAAACGTTTGCTATAAATTCTGTGCCTTACAATTGAGCCCTCCATAACCACCTGATGAAGGAGCAGCGCTGTGAAAGCTAGTGCTTCCAATTAAACCTGTTGGGCTATAACCTGGTGTTGTGATTTTTAACCCAGAAAGGATTCAGACACTCTGTTTGGTACCTGTTTAACAAATGCACTGATTCAGTGATCCAAGTGATGAAATAGCTCCTGACAGCCAGACAAGACAAGATGTAACTGTTTCTGACATATCAAAACTCAAATGGATCTCACTTCTTCCTGATAAAGGAGCAACAATCCAACAGCTCGTCCTTCCCAATAAACCTGTGAGCTCAACTCTCCTGCTCCGCAGATGCTGCCTGACCAGCTGAGAATTTCCAGCGCCACACGTTTTGACTCTGATCTCCAACATCTGCGGTTCACATTTTTTCCCCTATATAACCTGCTGTTGTGTGATTTTTAACTTTGTTCAACCCAGTCCAACACTGGCACCACCACATCACAACTGTATTCCTGTGCATGCTGATAAAATTCAAAGTTGGTTAAGTCCTTCAAATTTTCTGCGCATTGGATAGTCTCAAAATCAGATCCCTACCTCCCCTTTGCTTTCACCATCATTTCTATTACCTACGTTTAAAGTGGTCTCTGTCCGACAGGTCAGCTCCATTTTCACTTTTATTTAAAATGATTGATCTCTTGCAGTCCTCTGCATAATCACTTGTCTCTGAAACATTGGTCTTCATGACCACTGTATCTCAGGTTCTTTTTCCTAACCACATCATGGTCAGGGCGTTTAAACACTCCTAACCCCTACCATGAGAAACAGAGGTTGGAGCATAATAGGCCTCTGAACCCGACCTAACTTGCCACCTGGGATTCACATAATCATGTTTCATTAGTTGTAAAAAAAAGTTGGGGAGGGTTAGGGCATAGGCATCATGGGCACATATCATACTCACTAATTCAGGGAAAAGCTAACCTGGAGCAATGGCCCCTCAGCAGCCACCCACAGCCCATGCCAGGTGATTTGGAACACAGTCAGGGTAACTGAAGGTGGTGGAGGAGTGTACATCAGTTGGTCAGACTGTGTTAGTTAAGAAGATTCTGTTGGAGTACGATGGATTCCAAGCAGCAGACGTTTGGTCGGGGGCAACAATAGCCGCGCCTCAGGCCTGGGTATCCTGTTGCGAGGAGGCAACTTCACCATCTCCGAGGTTAAGGAGGTGGTGGGCGGGCACCTCCTCGTCACTGATGTCATGTACAGAAACGCTCTCGAGACTAATCAATGTGTACGCCCCAGTGGGTAAGAGTGAATGGCTGTCCGTCTTGCAGCAGCTGGCTATGTCCAGGCCGGTCATTCTGGCTGGAGACTTCAACTGTATCATTGATGCAGATGGATGATCTGGCGGGGGGGATGGGGGGGAGACAGTAAACTGGACGCCATGTCCACAGCCCTGATGGAAACGGTCAAAGATGCCAAGCTGCACGATGTCTACATCACCCCTGCAGACGGAGCACAGCGTAGATACACCTGGTCATGGGCAGATGGGTCTATCCAGTCAAGGATAGATTACCTGTTTGTGTCCCGAACGCTCTTGGTCAGATCCACCGACGTCAAGCCGGTGTTCTTCTCTGGCCACTGCCTCCTGCTGGCCAACTGTCACCTACAGGACGAGCAGCGGGCTGGTAAGGAACGTGGAAGCTGAACACAAAGCTGTTGACCCTGGGAAACATTGAGGAGCTCAAGAGCGACTACGCAGGTTGGAGAACCGTGAAGCCCCTCTTTGATTCCCCAGCAGACTGGTGGGAAACAGTAAAAGGGAACATCATTCTTCATCCTCAAAGGTGTTCAGGAGGCGAGAGAGAGGCGGGGAAAACCTGTGGGAGGTCAGGGCACATCGCGGCCGAGTGCAAGATGATTGTGTGCAGGAACTGTAAAGAGGAGGGGCACCTGACCAGAGACTGCCAGCAATGCAAAGAACCACAACCTGTGGTGGGGGGAGCAGACCCTGTATAAGACATATCCAAGACCATAGGGTGGAGGGCACATCCTCAAATGGTGAGCAGTGGCAATGTGAACAGAGCACCCCCAAAACGACAGTAAGGGATCACCCTCCAGCAAGAAGGAAAAAAACAAAGTGAGGATTCCACAGAAGGAGGGACAGAGAGAGAGAGGAGAGACAGGGAACCAGCACAGAAACCGACGCAACCTCCACCCAAGAATCCAGTCAATGGAGGAGGAGGGGGAGGAAACAAAGCACTTGGGGGAATTGGAAACCATTGAGAAACTACACAGGGCCCCCACAACAAAACGAGGGGCACCTGCACAATGGACACTTGAGGTCCTAGAGGGTCGTAATCTCTAGATTATTGCCCGAGCCACGTGCTAATTGGCATAGGAGATAAGAAGATTAGGGAAGTAAACATGTGGCTAAGAAATTGGTGTGGGAAAGAGGGATTCCATTCATGGGACACAGGCATCAGTTTTAGAACCGGGTGGGATCTGTAATGATGGGACGGTCTCCACCTGAACCGATCTGGAAGCAGTGTTCTGGTGAACAGGATAAATAGGGTGGTCACTAGGACCTTAAACTCGTGAATTGGGGCGGGGGCGGGAGCGGGGGCGGGGGCGGGGCGGGGGAAGAGGGAAAGGGAAAGCAACGGGGGTAAGGAGTCATGTAGAAAGATAAGCAGCAGGTTAGCACTTGTGCATGGTTTAAGTTCGAGGCAGACTAGGGATGAAGCAAAAAGGCTATTACTAGAGATGATGGAAATCATGAGGATAAGAAAGTTAGCATTAAGGTGCTTTACTTGAATGCTCGTAGTATTCGTAACAAAGTAGATGAATTAACAGCATAAATCATCAGTGGTAGGCATCACAGAGAGGTGGTTGCAGGGGGTCCAGGACTGGCAGTTATACATCCAAGGATATACAACTGATCAAAAAACCAGGCAGATTGGCAGAGGTGAGCTTGCCTTATTAGTTAAGAATGAAATTAAATCTATGGCACTGAATGACAGTCAGATGATGTGGAGCCTGTGTGGGTGGAGTTCAGGAACCACAAAGGCAAAAAAAACAGAATGGGAGTTATGTACTGTGGGGAAAGATCTGCCACCCTGCCTACCCAATGTAGGCCCACACAGAACATAGGAAAGCAAACTTGGCCAAACTATACCAGCAAACCCAGAATGCCTCAGCAGTTTCCAAACAGGCTGACAAGTGAAACCAGACAGCACTCACAGACAAGGGAATACACTTCCCTAAACCCGCTATCAATACCTGGTAAACACAGCTGTCCCAAAGCCCCGAGGGCAGTCTCATAACACAGCAATACCAAAGCCACACAAAGGACAGGTCAGAAGGAGAGGCACCACCAAGGACATCGCTCCCAGGACACGAACAATGGAAACACCTCACCTGTTTCAAAAGAGACATGCTCCCCTACCAAAGAGTGCTGGAATCTCCTGATCCCATCAGGAACTCACTGATACTGTCAGATGTTACATTGTCGATACTATCAGGACATTCTTCCAAGAACGGCTTTACAATTATCACCATTGTGATTACTCCATTTCCAAGTACATTGTATCTTTCCCCATTTTAATTAATCTTATTGTCCAAGATTCCTATAAAACCTGGCTTCACCCTCAGCTCGAGGAAGAGAACCCTTGAACTATCTGCACTGACTGTCAGTTCTGGGTCAGCCTCGTCAACTCCTCTTCCAGCAATATCACTTGTAATAAACAACTTGTCAATTTCACCTGATCTGGTTTGTGTGGTCTCTGCTTCATTGGGCTAATTTCTCCGACAATTTGGCGTTAGTCACCAGCTCTTTTTTTTTCAAACAGGGTAAGCGAATCCGATATTTCAAATTTCGCCCAATTGGCAGCCGGCCCTACCCCAGCGGGTCAGACCAGAGAAAAGCTGGACGACTGTGGAGGGTGGCCACAATTCTTATCTAGCAACTACGGCAAATTGGCTTCAGCTACCATGACTTGGCCTGGGGAGGTAGTTGGGTAAGTGAATAAATTAATCAACAAAATTTTAAACCGATTTGGGAGCCAGCTACTGCAGCAATTCGGAGGTTGAGCAACCACAGACTTGGACTGAGGTGGTAGTCAGGTGGACTCCCAAATTCATGAACTAAATTTTAAAAGAAACAATTTGGCTCACGCGTAATCCAACTTTAGCCAGGATGTGTCACGATTCTGATCCAGCCAGGGAGAGTATGGCAAAATAGACACAGATCGCCGATTAAATTTACAGTTTAATACTAAGAAATCCAGAGATCGTGGTAAATTGACAGGGGCCCTGCTATCGTTTGTCTGTCTTGTGTTTGTCCTGTATTTGTCTCATCTGTTTGTCCTGTTTGTTTCTGTGTTTGTCAGTGCTGCAGTCTGTTCTCCATTCCCAGCTCAAATCAGAGGTCCATGAGGTTATGGGACCCCAACCCTCTGCAGAAGGATTGCCCCAGGGTCAGGTCTAACTTGTCCTGCTGAGGCAGGGGACCGCGGACACCGACTCCCAAGGAAGTAGCAAGCACCGGGATAACCACTTACACTCAGAGTAAGGTAGGTCTCCAGCCAATATTGTTTGAGAGCAGAATTGGGAAGGTAGATTTGGCGACTCTCCATCGCCTGAGTTTAAGTAAGTTTTAGGAAGCGGTGAGCACGCCCCACCATCCGACTTAAAATCAGAGTCCCGAAAACTCGGGGGAATAAAGGATGCCTCCCAGCCCCCGTTGCTCAGTACCTGACACTTACCTTGTTACTGAGGGGAGGGATCGAGAGCCGGACTGACTGTCAAAGTTCATGTTAGTACTAAACAGGGTCCTAGTGCCCGGATGCACTTACTCACTAAACCTTGGAGAAACTTTGACTCTGTGTTCGGACTTGCATGCACATTTGCTTGCTGGTGTTCGAATGTCTGTTTCAATCCCTGCAGCTCAAGATTCAGAGATGACTTGATTTCTTTTGCATTTGGTGATCCATGATGGTTTTTGTTTTAAGGAACCATTAATGCTTATGAAATGAAAGTTCTGCTTAAATTTTATTAATAAGGTATTAACGCTCCCTCCCTTCTTAGACACCATGACTG
The DNA here is from genome assembly GCF_037043375.1 of Chiloscyllium plagiosum. Taxonomy (NCBI): domain Eukaryota; kingdom Metazoa; phylum Chordata; class Chondrichthyes; order Orectolobiformes; family Hemiscylliidae; genus Chiloscyllium; species Chiloscyllium plagiosum. Next base: position 182,652,634 of record NW_028270139.1, read on the forward strand.
CCCCACTGGCACTCTCTAACGAGTCAAAGAATAAAGTAGATCAAAGCAGATGGATTATAACTAAATTGGCATCAGACTGTACACTGCTTCTCTATTCGAGTTTACGGCAGTATGTTTATTTAAAAAATAATACATTGAATTTTGATGATGTGGTATAATACAGTGAAAGTAACACTTGGCATCCTGGATTGAGACACAGGATGATTCTTCACGAGAATAAACGTGAACTTTATATGGCTTAATTAAAATACAAAAGAAAACCGTAAAACCGACTCTAAAGACAGTTCTAAATCTCCCAAACCACCAACATTACATTCAGAAAATTATACTAACATAATTAAATTTTGATTTTGGGGGGCCCACATAATTTTAAGATTGCTGCATCTCATCAGGGAGTATGGAGTACCCATGGTAGAGTTATTATCTGATCCTGTCAACTTCAACACAGGACCCGTCACTGTCCCCAATACTGCAATAATTTCTGCTTCATGCCCAGTGGCCCTACTGGGTGGGCAGACATTGTGCAAGTTGGATGCCAGCATCCACTGCTCCCCTTAGGGTCTCACACTGGAAATCCCAGACACTACTCCATGCTGCGGGTAGCAATTTCCCAGAGTCCTGGAATCTCCAACCCTGCTAGCTCCAGCTGTACCTGGTCCTACTCGCACGCAGTTAAGAGTCATCTCAGTTGAACCAAAGTTGGAGTCTCTTTTATAAGTGTACCCCTCCAATTTTCACCCTTTAGTCTGGTCCCATCCCCCTGGTAGAGGTTGCCCAACTTGGGCAGGATGAGTTCGGTTTACGCTGCGCTCCTGCAACACTCCAGGCCACATTTACCACGCACACCCCAGGCACTGCCCCCTCCTACAAAAACCCCCTGTTGCTAGCCAACCTCCCGACATCACTATGGGCACAGCACCCCAACCATGCAGGCCAAGTGAGGTCCGCCACACAGAGTCAGAGTCACACTCAAGCAGGGAGCTATCCTGTCGTTTCTACGGCAATACCCACTATTCCCAGCGGCAGTAGAAGGGATCAAGCCGGTGACTGACTCCCTCCTACTACAGGGTGTCCTGGCTCCAACGACCAGTCCCTGTAATATACCCATCCCAAAACCCAGGTGGCCAGTGTTCCCGGACACGAATGCTAGTATCCCTGCCTCCGCCATCTGTTCTTCTGTAACCGTCCTCTGCTCAGCCTTTTTCCTCCATCAAACTGTCCCGACTCAGTATCTTTCCGCTTTTACGTATGGCAGCTGCCAGTACACATGGACCCGGCTTCCCCAGGGCTTACACGGAGAGCCCCACACAGTCTACACCATACCCTTTCCACCCTACACCTGCCATACCACAGCACCCTCCTCCAATACACAGACAGTTTGTTACTGGCCTCCACCTCCACTGAATCATGTATGCATTCTTTGCCAGACAGCAGAGCAATGTGACATAGGGTCTCCATTAGAGAAAATGCAACTCTGCCAGTACACAGTACAGTACTTGGGGTACAAACTCTCACATGGCCTCAGGGCACTATCTAGAGAGAAAGTCACGGCCATCACTCAGCCTCCCCCGCCACCCACAAGAACTCCGCTGCAGACTTTCCTGGGGATGGTGAATTATTGAAAGCACTGGATCCCAGAGCACTGTGCCATTGACCAGCCCCTACCGGAGGCAGCCTCACCAAAGCAGCCAACGAAAGTGCACTGGATACCAAAGATGGAACAGGCATTAACCGAATTAAAACAGTGACTAGTCTCTGCTCCTGCCCTGGGGGTCACAGACTATACTCAGCCCTTCTACCTCTATGTCAGTGAATCCGAGGGGTTTGTATCCAACATCTTGTTTGTTTTATTCTTAGGTGCTGTCTGATTTCCAGCATTTACTGGTTCATAATTTCTGGTTGTGTCAGAAGATGCAGCTTAATTATCAAAACTTGTAATAGGAAATCCAAATAATTTAAGATCTGGCACAAAGTTTCCTGAGCTCTCTTCCCAGTGTTGTTATGGCTATGTTGCTGTGTTTTCTGTGCAATTACTGTCTCAGTTATCAGTTGGAACAACAATCCCCCTTCTCAGTCATGGTCAGTGAAGGTTTAAAAGTGAAATAGAACCCAAATGGTGTGTTGAATCAGGAACAAGTCTTTGAATCTGATTCTGTTTTTTCCTGATAAACTACCAGTTGCTTGTCAATATGCATGAAACACTTCCCACATCTCGTGCACACGGCATCAGAGAATGATTCATTTCAAGAAGTAAAAAGAGAAGTAACACACACCAAAAGGGGATGAAGCTTCTCATTCTCATTGAAACGGCTACCATAACGATAGTCACTATTTGGAATTAAATAATTGTTTATGACATATACCTGATAAAATGGCATTAGGGCTGTGAGCAGGACATTCTTCATTCTTCTTACAGCTCCGACTACTGCCTTCTGTCACTAGGATGAGCTTTTTAAATCTAGAAGCTGAACAATTGAGACCACATCTACCTTCCTAGCCTGTTATTGTCATTTCGAACTATTTAGAGTGATGTGTGCAGGGGAGGAAACAGGTTTTTCCCATTGTTCCACATTACAATTGAAAAGTTACTGCCCCATGATATTCTTTCAGAAAATAAATATATCCAACAAATAAAGAGAAAAGTGTTTGAATGACATGTGAAAGCTGAATTTATAATTAGAAGGCTGATGAATTTGGATAGCAGTACCAACTTGGAATGGCTACTGAGACTGCAAGTGCAAGAGAGCTTAATTAGCATGCGCAGCTGAAACCAAGACAGTATTGGCTTAATAACTTAATGTTTATTGATATAATTCCCTCCAACAGTAAAGAATGAATAAATTACTGAGGCCAATACTTCAATAATGTAAGTAATGCATTTTCAGCAAATATCTTTAAACATAAATAAATGAAATTACAATGCAATGATTATGAATAATTTCTTGTGGCTTTCTTATTTTAAAAAAAGTTCCATATTTTTTCAGAACCAGTCATAGTTGTGAGTATGTTTGCTGAACTGGGAAGTTGATTTGCGGATGTTTCGTCCTCTGTCTGGGTGAGATCTGCAGAGCTCTGGAGCCTCCTGTGAAGCGTGGCTGTACTGTGTCGCTTGTAGTTTGTTTGGTTCCGTTCCTGCTACATCCGGTTGTCAGTTCAGGTTGTTCGTTGTCGTGGCTGGTATGTTGGGTCTCGGTCTGTGTGCTTGTTGATGGAGTCTGGATGAGTGCCACGCTTCTGGGAGTTCTCTGGCTGTCTTCTGTTTGGGCTTGTCCAATGATTGGTAGTGTGGATAAGCAGAGGGATCTTGGTGTCCATGTACACAAATCTTTGAAAGTTGCCACCCAGGTAAATAGTGCGGTGAAGAAGGCATATGGCGTACTGGCTTTTATTGGTAGAGGAATTGAGTTCCGGAGTCCTGAGGTCATGTTGCAGTTGTATAAGACTCTGGTGCGGCCGCATCTGGAGTATTGTGTGCAGTTTTGGTCGCCATACTATAGGAAGGATGTGGAGGCACTGGAACGGGTGCAGAGGAGGTTTACCAGGATGTTGCCTGGTGAGGTAGGAAGATCGTATGAGGAAAGGCTGAGGCACTTGGGGCTGTTTTCATTGGAGAAAAGAAGGTTTAGGGGTGACTTGATAGAGGTGTATAAGATGATTAGGGGTTTAGATAGGGTCGACAGTGAGAATCTTTTTCCACGTATGGAGTCAGTTATTACAAGGGGGCATAGCTTTAAATTAAGGGGGGGTAGGTATAGGACAGATGTTAGGGGTAGGTTCTTTACTCAGCGAGTCGTGAGTTCATGGAATGCCCTGCCAGTAGCAGTGGTGGACTCTCCCTCATTATGGGCATTTAAGCGGGCATTGGATAGGCATATGGAGGATAGTGGGCTAGTGTAGGTTAGGTGGGCTTGGATCGGCGCAACATCGAGGGCCGAAGGGCCTGTACTGCGCTGTATTCTTCTATGTTCTATGTTCTATGATTGTTGTGTTGGCACAGTCAAATTTGTGGTCCTTGACATGTGTGTGCGACTACTGGGGGCATTTGGTTGTGGCGTTTGGTGGCTGGTTGGTGTTCGTGGATGCGGATTGCTGGTTGTCTGCCTGTTGGCTCTGTATGGTGTTTCGTGCAGTCTTTGCATGGAATCCTGTAAATTGTATTAGTCTGGCACATGATGAGTATCAGGTCTTTTGTCCTAGTGAGTTGCTGTCTGAGTGTGGCTGTCAGTTTATGGGCTGTCGTGAATCCCAGTGATGGGGGAAGTCTGGCTGTCAGTTCTGAGGGGTTTTTAATGTAAGGTAGAGTGGCTAGTGAGTTAGGTCGTGGCATGTCCTCATCACATTGGTTTGTCTGTTAGGCATCTGCTGGTGAAGTTGGCAAATAAACTTTAAAGGTGTTCTTCTTCCCTTCGTAGGTCGGGAGTGCTGCAGTGTGCTGTAGCCATTTTAAACAGGGTCCTAATACAGCTTCTCTTTTGTGTGTTCAGGTAGTTCCAGTTGTAGTTCAGGACCTGATCAGTGTGTGCGGCTTTTCTGTACACTTTTGTAGTGCATTAACTGTTGTGTGTTTTTTTCACCATCACATCTAGGAATGCGAGTTGATTGTTGGTTTCCTCTTCTCTCGTAAACCTGGTCCCTGTGACCAAGGTGTTGATTTCTGTTCTCTTAAATGATAACAAAAGTGTCATCCATGTATCTCATCCAGAGTTTGGGTAGGATTTGTGGAAGGGCTGTTTGTTTTAGTCTTTGCATCACTGCTTTGCTATAAGCCCCAAGATGGGGGAGCACATTGGTTATCCATTGATCTGTTCATACATTTGGTTGTTGAAAGATCCTATACCCATCATGTGCAAACAGACATGGTTTGCAGGATTCCATGCAAGGACAGCATGCAGACAGGTGGACGGCCGGCAGTCCGTATCCACGGACACCGGCTGGCCACTAAGCGCCACGACCTGCTGTCCCTAGTAGCCACACACACAGAAGACAAGGTAGCATGGTGGCACAGTGGTTGGTACTGCTACCTCACAGTGCTAGAGACCTGGGTTCAATTCCTGCCTCAGGTGACTGTCTGTGTGGAGTTTGCATGTTCTCTGCGTGGGTTTTCTCTGGTTTCCTCGCACAGTCCAAAAATGTGCAGGTTAGGTGAATTGGCCATGCTAAATTGCCCATAGTGTTAGGTGAATGGAGTAAGTGTAGGGGAATGGGTCTGGGTGGGTTGCTCTTCGGAGGGTCGGTGTGGACTTGTTGGGCCGAAGGGCCTGCTTCCACACTAAGTGATCTAATCTAATCACAGCTCCATGGGGATTTCCAGTGCCCTGTTGCTTTTTACTCTGTACACTTCCCACCTGTTGTAAGGGGAATGCCGGTGTGTTAGAGAGCTGTGGCAGCAGCCACCGTAACAGTAGAGAAGGCCACTCCCATCGTGCTGGATCACCCATGCACTGTTTTGGTTCCCCATTCAGTCTCCCTGCTGCTCAATTCAGCAGCAACCCAACATTTCACTGCCACCCGGAGAACTGGCTATGAGGTCGCTTTACTGTCCAAAGCTAACCTGTCCCTGAACCCTACCACCTTGCTCCCATTCACTCAGAATGCCATTGCGGAAGACCCACAACTGTTTCGACCTTGTTCAGCAGGTCATCACCCTGTACCCCGGCCTCTCAAACATTTCTAGACAACCCTGACCTCATTCTCGCTCCGGATGGCTCATCCTTCAGGCCATCGCACACTGGCAGGTTATGGAGTGTGCAACCCTTTCACAATCCTGGAATCAGCTGTGCTACCAGATGGCACATCCACACAGGCTGCGGAGCTGTTCGCATTCACTAGGGCTCGTGTCATTGCTAAAGGTCACACAGCCAACATTCACACTGACTTCGGAGTCGTTCATGACTTTGGCACACTCTGGAAACAGAGAGGGTTCATCACTTCAGCAGAGAGGCCACTACAACACGCTGTCACACAATCCTGGTACACATCAGGATTTGCTGCAGCTGCCCAAGCCTTGCTGTTACAGGGCCTCATCTGCCTGCAGAACAACACAGGAAAGCCTTAGGGTGTAGGTTTACTCGCTGAGCTGTAGGTTTGATATCCAGACGTTTCATTACCTGGCTAGGTAACATCATCAGTGGCAACCTCCAACTGAAGGCTTCCTAGTCATCATCGACATGTGGGGAATGCTTCCATCCATTTAGAGAAGAAGAAAAGGGTAGTGCACGGGCTGTGGGAAAATGCCTCCTAAGGGATGTCATCCCCAGATTCAGGGTCCCCAGTAACACAGACAGACAGGGGACTCGCTTCACTGATCAGCTTACGACTGGTATGAACGAGGCATTGGGATTACTGTGGAGACACCACATCCCCTACCAACCCCAGACATCAGGCATGGTCAAGCAGATGAATGACACCCTTAAAACCACACTGAACAAGATCCCCCAAGACACAGGACTGACCTGGCCAGATGCCTTGCTGCTAACTCTTTACACTATACGTGGTCAAGCAAACCGCACGACCGTACTCACCCCTTTTGAGGTGCTCATGGAGCGATGTACGCCCACCACTACCAGGTCCCCAAAGCTCTCCATGGACACAGCCCTTCCCCTAACACAAGAGGCCTTGCTGAATTATGTACAAGCCCTCAGCAGCAGCATTAATGTAAAGCATGACCAGGCCAGAGCCGTGCTGCTCACACTCCAATTAGTGCCCATTCATCCATTCTGACCCGGGGACTATATCATGATAAGATCACTGAATAACGACTCTCTCCACCACCCAGAGGTGGGGAGTTCCGTATCTCATCCTGATGACAACCCAGACTGCTGTGAAACTGGAAGGACGGCCTGAATGGACACATGCCACCTGCTGCAAGAGGGCTCCACCTCCAATGACCAGGGACCACACAGAGGAAGGCACCGCTCGGAATGTCGAAGATGGATCCAGCTACTCACCGCAGCCATCACCATCACCCTCAGCCGCACCTGTCTTGACTTGCCGCTACACATGGACAAGGAGCGAGACATTTAATGATCCACCGTGACTTGCGGGCCAACATTTTCCTGCAAATGATCCATGGCTATGATCAGCGATTTAACCAGGCCCGCTGCTGGGTCTGCACTGGGGTCCCTGTCCACTCTCACAGGGGCATTCCCTTAGTTTCAATCCCCTTTAACTTCTCCGACATGGCAAAGTGGTGGCTGGAACCAGAGAGATCCCCTGAGGTTACCACACTCAAAATACCACCAGCAATGCCCAACTACGGGGACAACAGCCCAGCCTGCTGGAGGTCAGCAGGGTACCATCTGGACAAATTTAAAGGGTGGTTTTACCCGGCCTACAACCTCTCCCACGTATCCCCAGCCCTGACCATTGCTGAGACGGACACACACGGGCCACCTACCTGGGCGGCACGGTGGCACAGTGGTTAGCACTGCTGCCTCACAGCGCCAGAGACCCGGGTTCAATTCCCGCATCAGGCGACTGACTGTGTGGAGTTTGCACGTTCTCCCCGTGTCTGCGTGGGTTTCCTCCGGGTGCTCCGGTTTCCTCCCACAGTCCAAAGATGTGCAGGGTCAGGTAAATTGGCCATGCTAAATTGCCCGTAGTGTTAGGTAAGGGGTAAATGTAGGGGTATGGGTGGGTTTCGCTTCGGCGGGTCGGTGTGGACTTGTTGGGCCGAAGGGCCTGTTTCCACACTGTAGTGTAATCTAATCTAATCTAATCTAATCCTTCTGTTTAAAAAGCACACAGCCATCGGGATGGGAAGCTGGCTGGAGCTGATGCACTGACTCCCGGCTCCTGACTCCCACAGCATGTCGATCCGCTGCAGAAGGCAGCGTATTAAACCTACCGGTCCTCAACAGGACCAGCCAGAACATCACCTTCCTCACCATCTGGACAGGGACCCGGACCCGTCATCTCCAGACCTACAACGGCACCTACTTTATCTGTGGCCACAAAACCTACCCCTGGCTGCCAATATCCTGGACTGGGACCTGTTCTGTCAGGCTCACCGTACCATTCATGCATCACTCCCAGTCCCTTCCATTCCCAAAGCCCATGTCCTACAGCAGACGAGCCCTCGCCCCGATGACATCCCCTATACAACCCTGCGGTTGCATGTGGGAGCCCACAAACTCACCACCACACTAGAGGTGGGGGCGAACTCCACAGCAAACGCACTCGCCCAGCTGAATGCAGAGGCTGTTACCATCCGTACTGTGGCTCTGCAGAACAGGATGGCCCTGGACTACCTGCTCGCTGCGAAAGGGGGCACATATGCCCTCATTGGTGCTGACTGCTGCACTTACATTCCTAACCCCAGTGAAAACATCACACACCTGGCCCAATTTATCCAGCAGGCAGCTTCTGTCCTGTATGATCAGAGCTCCCACAGGGACCTATGGGACTAGGCAGCCTCTTGGCTAGGCTCAGGGTACAGCCCTACTACAGGGACTGATAGCGTACTTGGTTATCATTGCTGGGATTGTGGCACTGGCCACGGCCATCCGACTGTGCTGTTCACACCTCTGCCTCCTTCACTACTCAGCTAGCACAGATCCACTGGGGGAGCGTCCCTGCCAGTGACATTCCCACAACCTGCTGTACATCTCTATGACTCTATGACCTCTTCTCTGTCACAGTTCCAACAACTTCACTAGGAAATGCTCATCCTGGAGTTCAGTTACTAGTGGTGTACTGCGTGGATCTGTTTTGGGCCCTCTGCTGTTTGTCATTTTTATAAGTGATCTGGATAAGGGTGTAGAAGGATTGGTCAGTAAATTTGTGAATGACACTAAGATTGGTGGAGTTGTGGATAGTGCCAAAGGATATTGCAGGTTACAGAGGGACATAGATAATCCGCAGTGTTGGGCTGAGGTGGCAAATGGAGTTTAATGCAGAAAAATGTGAGGTGATTCATTCTGGAAGGAGCAACAGGAATAAACAGTTAATAGGCTAACAGTAAGATTCTTGGCAGTGTAGATGAGCAGAGGGATCTCTGTGTCCAGGTACATAAATCCCTGAAAGTAGCCACCCAGGTTGATAAGAAGGTATACCGTGTGTTAGCTTTTATGGGTAGAGGGATTGAGTTTCGGAACCATGAGGTCATGCTGCAGCGGTGTGGTCAACTTGGAGTACCGGGTACAGTTCTGGTCACCGCATTATAGGAAGGATGTGGAAGCTTTGGAAAGTGTTCAGAGGAGATTTACTGGGATGTTGACAGTTTTGGAGGGAAAGCTGCAGTTACATTGTTGGGGCTGTATTACAGGCCTCCCAACAGTGGGGGTGAGGTAGAACAACAAATAGGTAAACAGATTATTAGATTAGATTAGATTAGATTACTTACAGTGTGGAAACAGGCCCTTCGGCCCAACAAGTCCACACCGACCCGCCGAAGCGCAACCCACCCATACCCCTACATGTAGCCCATTTTACCTAACACTACGGGCAATTTAGCATGGCCAATTCACCTGACCTGCACATCTTTGGACTGTGGGAGGAAACCGGAGCACCCGGAGGAAACCCATGCAGACACAGGGAGCATGTGCAAACTCCACACAGTCAGTCGCCTGAGTCGGGAATTGAACTCGGGTCTCTGGCGCTGTGAGGCAGCAGTGCTAACCACTGTGCCACCGTGGAAAGATGTAGAGACAATAGGGTAGTGGTGATGGAATACACTTAACGTCAGAGGTCTGGATGGGGTAGAATTTGTACGAAGTGTCCAGGAGAGTTTTCTAGAGTAGTACGTCAATAGTCCGACGAGGGAAGGGGCCATGTTGGACCTGGTACTGGGGAACGAATCAGGACAGATAGTAGAAGTTGCGGTGGGGGATTTCTTTGGGAACAGTGACCACAATTCTGTAAGTTTTAGAATACTCGTGGATAAAGAAGTGAAGAGAAGGGAAGCATACTAAACTGGCCAATTATATCAAAATCAGGCAGGAGCTGGGAAATGTGGATTGGACACAACTATTTGAAGGGAAGTCCACATTTGAGATGTGGGAAGCTTTCAAAGCTAGTGCAGAATACGCATGTCCCGTTGAAAGCAAAGTATAGGAAGGGCAAGATTAGTGAACCGTGGATGACAGAAGAAATTGTACAACCAGCCAAGAGGAAAAGGGAAACGTACATAAGGTCCAGGCAGCTAAGAACAGAACGGGCCCTGGAGGAATATCGGAAGAGTAGGACAAGTCTTAAATGAGGAATCAAGTGGGCTAAAAGGGGTCATGAAATAGCTTGAGAGCAGAATTAAGGAGAATCCCAAAGCATTTTATTCTAATATAAGCAGCAAGCGGGTGACTAGAGAAAGGATTGGTCCACTGAAGGATAACGAAGGAAGGCTATGTGTCGAACCTGAGAGAATGGGTGAGATTCTGAATGATTACTTTGCATCAGTGTTCATGTTGTGGATAACATTGACATAAGTAGGGAGGATGTGTTGGGTAGGCTAGAGGTTATTAAGGTGGACCAATCCCCAGGACCGGATGGGATCTATCCCAGGTTGCTGAGGGAGGCGAGAGAGGAAATAGCTGGGGCCCGACAGATATCTTTGTGGAATCCTTAAACAGGTGAGGTGCCAGAGGACTGGAGGGTTGTTCATGTTGTCCCCCTGTACATTCCAGGTAAGTACAAACCAGTCAGCCTGACGTCAGTGGTGGGAAGGTTGGAGAAGGTACTGAGGGATAGGATCTATTTATATTTAGAAAAGAATGGGCTTATCAGTGAGAGGCAACATGGTTTTGTACAGGCGAGATCGTGCCTTTCCAACTTAATAGAGTTCTTCGTGGAAGTGACCAAGTTGTTAGATGAAGGAAGGGCTGTTGGTGTCATATACATGGACTTTAGTAAGGCGTTTGATAAGGTTCCCCAAAGTAGGCAAAGGGAGAAAATGAAGTCATACGGTGTGCAGGGTGTTCTAGCTGGGTGGATAAAGAACTGGTTGAACAACAGGAGACAGAGTAGTAGTTGAAGGGAGTTTCTCGAAATGGAGAAAGGTGACCAGTGATGTTCCACAGGGGTCAGTGCTGGGGCCACTGTTGTTTGTAATATACATAAATGATCTGGAAGAGGGCACTGTTGGTATGATCAGCAAGTTTGCAGATGACAAAGATTGGTGGAGTAGCAGAAAGCATAAGGGACTGTCAAAGAACACAGGAGGATATAGATAGACTGGACAGTTGGGCAGCAAAGTGGCAGATGGAGTTCAATTCCGGCAAATGTGAGGTGATGCATTCAGGAAAGTCTAATTCTAGAGCGAATTATACAATGAATGGAAGAGCCTTGGGAAAAGTTGATGTGCAGAGAGATCTGGGAGTGCAGGTCCATTGTACCCTGAAGGTTGCTGCACAGGTGGATAGTGTGGTCAAGAAGGCATATGGTATACTTGCTTTCATTGGACGGGGTATTGAGTACAAGAGCTGGCAGGTCATGTTAAAATTGTACAAGACATTGGTTCGGCCGCTTTTAGAATACTGTGTACAGTTCTGGTCTCCACATTACCAATAGGATGTGGACGCTTTAGAGAGGGTGCAGAGAAGGTTTACGAGGATGTTGCCTGGTATGGAAGGTGCGAGCTATGAAGAGAGGTTGAGTAGGTTAGGTTTGTTTTCACTAGAAAGGAGATTGTGGAGGGAACCTGATTGAGGTTTATAAAATCATGAAGGGTATAGACAGGGTGGATAGAGACAAGCTTTTTCCCAGGGTGAAGGATTCAATCACGCTTCCAAGGTGAGAGGTGGAAAGTTTAAGGGAGAGACACGCAGTAAGTACCTCACACAGGGTGGTTGGCATTTGGAACGCGTTGCTGGCAGACGTGGTAGAGGCAGGCACAGTAGATTCATTTCAGATGCATCAGGACAGATGCATGAGTAAGTGGGGAGCAGAGGGATACAGATGCTTAGGAATTGACCGACAGGTTTAGACAGTACATTTGGATCGGCTCAGGCTTGGAGGGCCGAAGGGCCTGTTCCTGGGCTGTAAATTTTTTGTTCTTTGAGTAGTAGGGGCGTGGAACGGCCTGCCATGCAACAGTAGTAGACTCAAACTTTAAGGGCATTTAAACAGTATTTGGATAAACATATGGATATCGCGAGAGGCAGGAGCCGGGAGGAGGTGACGTTGGTGCGAGGTGATTGTCGGGAAGGTCAATAAGTATATTTAAACTTCTTACCTCAGGCCAGCGAGGGAGGAGCGAGCAAAGGACTTCTGGGAAGGGTAAGTAGAACAGTTTATATTTGCGTGGTTGCGTTACCCGAGACACTACTCGGGTAGTGTTTCTCACCCATCCTCCTCCTCTAACCTAAAAAAACGTTGTGGGAGCCAGATTGACAATGTGAGGTAACCAGTTTATTTCCTAATCTTTTTTTTAGTAGTCACTTCGGGAGTTAGAATATTGGGAATGGAGTTTAGGGCAGTGGAATGTTTCTCCTGCAGAATGTGGGAGGTAAGGGTCACCACTAGTGTCCCTGCTGACTACATCTGGGGGAAGTTCACCCAACTCCAGCTCCTTGAAAACCACGTTAGGGAACTAGAGCTGGAGTTGGATGAACTTTGGATCATTCGGGAGGCAGAGGGGTCATTGACAGGACTTTCAGAGAGGTAGTCACTCCCCAGATAAAAGAAAAAGACAGATGGGTGACAGTTAGGGGACGGAAAGGGAACCGGCAGGCAGTGCAGGGATCCCCTGTGGCCATTCCCCTCAACAATAAGTATACTGTTTTGGATACTGTTGGGGGGATGACTTACCAGGGGAAAGCAGTGGGACACCTGCTCAGAAGGGAAGGGGGAAGAGGAGCAGAGCAGGAGTCACTTGGAACTCGATAGTTAGGGGGACAGATAGGAGGTTCTGTGGGGACGAGAGAGACTCACGGTTGGTGTGCTGCCTCCCAGGTGCCAGGGTCCGTGATGTCTCTGAGCGTGTTTTTGACATCCTTCGGGGGGAGGGAGAGCAGCCCCAAGTCGTGGTCCACATTGGCACCAATGACATAGGTCGGAAGAGAGATGGGGACTTGAGGCAGAAATTCAGGGAGCTGGGATGGAAGCTTAGAGCTTGGACAAACAGTTGTTTTCTCTGGTTTGCTGCCCGTGCCACGTGCTAGTGAGGTGAGGAATAGGGAGAGAAAGGAGCTGAACATGTGGCTACAAGGATGGTGCAGGAGGGAGGGTTTCGGGTTTTTGGATAATTGGAGCTCTTTCTGGGGTAAGTGGGACCTCGACAAGCAGGATGGTCTTCATCTAAACCAGAGGGGTACCAATATCCTGGGGGGGAAATCCGCTAAAGCTATTAAAGGTGGATTTAAACTAATACAGCAGCGGGATGGGAACCACAATTGTAGGACAGGTACAGAAGAGGATGAGAGTAGAGAGTTCCCAAATCAAGTATCTGACACTGGCAAGCGAGAACCTGGTTTGAAGTGTGTGTACTTCAACGCGAGGAGCATCTGAAACAAAGTGGGTGAACTGGCAGGGTGGGTTGGTACCTGGGACTTTGATGTTGTGGCCATTACGGAGACATGGATAGAGCAGGGACAGGAATGGCTCTTGCCGGTTCCGGGATTCAGATGTTTCAGTAAGAACAGAGAAGATGGTAAAAGAGGGGTAGGTGTGGCATTGTTGATCAGGAACAATATTACAGTTGTAGAAAGGATGTTTGGGGACTCATTAACTGAGGCAGTATGGGCTGAGGTTAGAAACAGGAAAGGAGGAGAAGTCATCACGCTGGGAGTTTTCTATAGGCCTCCGAATAGTCCCAGTGATGTAGAGGAAATGATAGCAAAGATGATTCTCGATAGGAGTGAGAGAGACAGGGTAGTTGTCATGGGGGACTTCATTTATCCAAATATTTACTGGGATCACTACAGTACGAGTACTATAGATGGGTCAGTTTTTGTCCAGTGTGTGCAGGAGGGCTTCCTGACACAGTATGTAGAAAGGCCTACAAGGAGCGAAGCCACTTTAGATTTAGTACTGGGTAATGAGCCCGACCAGGTGTTAGATTTGGAAGTAGGTGAGCACTTTGGTGACAGTGATCACAATTCTGTCAGGTTTACTTTAGTGATGGAAAGGGATGGTGTACTCCACCAAGCAAGAGTTACAGCTGGGGGAAGGGAAATTACGATGCAATTAGGAAAGATTTAGGAAGCGTAGAATGGGGAAGGAAACTGCAGGGGATGAGCACATTAAAAATGTGGAGCTTATCCAAGGAAAAGCCTCTGTGTGTCCTAAATAAGTATGTACCTGTCAGGCAGAGAGGAAAGACATAGAATGCGTCCGTGGTTTACTAAGGAAGTGGAATCCCTGGTCAAGAAGAAGAAGGCTTATGTTAGGACAAAATGTGAAAACTCAGTTAGGACCCTTGAGGGTTACAAGGAAATCAGGAAAGACCGAAAAAGAGAGCTCATAAGAGCCAGGAGGAGACATGAGAAGTTGTTGGTGGATAGCATCAGGGTTAACCCCAAGGCTTTCCATAGGTATGTCAGGAATAAAAGAATGATGAGAGTAAATTAGGGCAAATCAAGGATAATAGTGGGAAATTGTGTGTGGAGCCGGAGGAGATAGGGGAAGCAATAAATAAATACTTTTCGACAGTGTTCACTATAGAAAATAAAAATGTTGGTGAGGAAGATACAGAGATACTTGCAACTAGACTAGAAGAGATTGAGGTTCACAAGAAAGAGGTATTAGAAATATTGCAGAGTGTGAAAATAGACAAGTCCCCTGGGCCGGATGGGATCTATCCTGGGATCCTCTGGGAAGCAAGGGAAGAGATTGCGGAGCGTGTGGCATTGATCTTCAAATCATCATTGTCTACAGGAATAGTGCCTGAGGACTGGAGGATAGCAAATGTGGTTCCCTTGTTCAAAAAGGGGAGTAGAGACAACCCTGCTAATTACAGACCAGTGAGTCTCACTTCAGTTGTTGGTAAAGTGTTGGAAAAGGTTATAAAAGAGATAGGATTTATAACCATCTCGAAAAGAATAATCTGATCAGGGACAGTCAGCACGGTTTTGTGAAGGGTAGGTCGTGCCTAACGAATCTTTTTTTTTGACAAAGTGACCAAACAGGTAGATGAGAGTAAACCAGTTGATGTAGTGTATATGGATTTCAGCAAGGCGTTCGATAAGGTTTCCCACAGTAGGCTATTATACAAAATGTGGAGGAATGGGACTGTGGGAGACATAGCAGTTTGGATCAGGAATTGGCTTGCTGAAAGAAAACAGAGGGTTCTAGTTGATGGAACATGTTCATCTTGGTGTCCAGTTACTAGCGGCGTTTTGCAAGGGTCGGTGTTGGGTCCACTGCTGTTCGTCATTTTTATAAATGACCTGGATGAGGGCTTAAAAGGGTGGTTTAGTAAATTTGTGAACGACACTAAGTGGAGTTGTGGATAGTGACGAAGGATGTAGTAGGTTGCAGAGAGACATAGATAGGATGCAGAGCTGGGCTGAGAGGTGGCAAATGGAGTTTAATGTGGCCAAGTGTGAGGTGATACACTTTGGACGGAGTAATCGAAATGCAAAGTACTGGGCTAATGGTAAGATTCTTGGGAGTGCAGATGAGCAGAGAGATCTCGGTGTTCATATACACAGATCCATGAAAGTTGCCACCCAGATTGACAGGGTCGTTAAGAAGGCATACAGTGTTTTGGCCTTTATTAATAGAGGGATCGAGTTCCGGAACAATGAGGTTGTGCTGCAGCTGTACAAAGCTCTGGTGCGGCCACACTTGGAGTATTGTGTACAGTTCTGGTCACCGCATTATAAGAAGGATGTGGAAGCTTTGGAAAGGGTGCAGAGGAGATTTACTAGGATGTTGCCTGGTATGGAAGGAAGGTCTTATGAGGAAAGTCTGAGGGCCTTGAGGCTGTTCTCGTTAGAGAGGAGAAGGTTGAGAGGTGACTTAATAGAGACATACAAGATAATCAGAGGGTTAGATAGGGTGGACAGAGAGAGCCTTTATCCAAGTATGGTGACGGCGAGCACGAGGGGACACAACTTTAAAGTGAGGGGAGATCGATATAAGACAGATGTCAGCGGTAGATTCTTTACTCAGAGTAGTAAGGTATGGAATGCTTTGCTTGCAACGATAGTAGATTCGCCAAGTTTAAGTGCATTTTAGTCGTCATTGGACATGTATATGGACGTATATGGAATAATGTAGGTGGGATGGGCTTCAGATTAGTATGACAGGGCGGCGCAACATCGAGGGCTGAAGGGCCTGTACTGCGCTGTAATGTTCTATGTTCTAAAATGGAATAGTGTCGGTTCGGTGGGCTTCAGATTGTTACACCAACCTGTGGAACCATCAAGGGCCGAAGAGCCTGTACTGCACTGTAACGCTCTACATTCTGTAATTGACAAAAATGGGCTGAGTTGGGCATCCCCCAAGTTTCTGGAGCTCAGGGAGAACCCCTCCATGATACAGTACGTCTCCATGTTCAGGAAGGCTACAAGCCTAATGCCAAAAAGCATCCAAAACACTCCCTCAGCAAAGTCAGGAAAGAAAATGCAGACACAGACTCCGACTCTAACCCACAAAACCAGACCTGAGTGCGACTGACCCTACGTACTCATTTTCAGAGCCAAAGATGATGGGGTCCCTATCAAGTGACAAACAGGATCATTAATATTAACATCTAATTCATACTTGAAATACCACAGCTCTACCAGCAACTTTGCTTACCAGAGCTTATCAGTATTTGTGACAAGCCTACTCTGTGCATCAAGTCGAGAACACTGGAAGGGTCAGGGAGGATACCGCTCACTAAAACTATTGCTAATAGACCAAACTCTTGCTGGATGATGTAAAAACAATGACTGCAGATGCTGGAAACCAGATTCTGGATCAGTGGTGCTGGAAGAGCACAGCAATTCAGGCAGCATCCGACGAGCAGCAAAATCGACGTTTCGGGCAAAAGCCCTTCATCAGGAATGAAGGGCTTTTGCCCGAAACGTCGATTTTGCTGCTCGTCGGATGCTGCCTGAATTGCTGTGCTCTTCCAGCACCACTGATCTTGCTGGATGATGTCTGACTTATGCGAGTTTTGGGGCTGCTTGCCCATGGATCCTTGAACGCAGGTTAATACCATAATTGAGAAGGCATAGAAGTCACTTGCGTTTATCAACCATGGTAGTGAGTATAAAGTCCAGGGAGGCTCTATTGGAGCTGCCCAGGACTAGTTAAGCCACAGCTGGAGTACTGTGTGCAGTTCTGGTCACCACACTATAGGAAGAAAGTGATTGACTGGAAGGAGTACACAGGACATCCACCAGGGTGTTTCCTGGATGGAGCATTTCAGCTATAAAGGAGGCTGGATAAGCTCAGGCTGTTTTCGTTGGAGTAGAGAGAATGATCTATAGAGATCAAAGGTTGAGGGGCACAGACTGATAGAAAACAGCTTTCCCACTGAGTAGAACATAATGGCAGCACAGCAGCAGCTTGGAGCAGCCTCTCCTGATCTTGGGCTATTTAAAGTTCAGTTTTCTAAAGGCACAGGAGGAACAGGAACAGGAAACCTGGTGTTTGCAGATACTGTTACAGTCTGCAAACACTGCTACAGTCCAGGATCCAGCCAAAAACCAACCGAATGGAGAGCTGTTGAAGGAGTTACATGATCTTGGCTCGCTGCGGAGATCAGGCCTTCAGTCCTCAGCCTCGCCTGATGCCGGTGGCTGGGTGTTGAAACATTAGAAGCGGTGTACAAGGAAGGGGAAGCGGGGTAAGGCAGGCAGGAGTTTGTATTAGGCTAAAAGCAAACCCTAGCCGGCCAGCTCTCCCACCCATTCTGCTCTCCAGTGTCTGCTCCCTGGACAACAGGTTGGACTGCATCCATCTGAGGCAGGTTTCTCTGTGAGTTCAGAGACTGCTGCATCCTGGTTTTCATGGAAACATAGCTCAGTGACAGAGTTCCAGACACCGCCATCCAGCTAGACCGGCTCGCCTTGTTTCATGCTGACAGAAATGCAGCTCTGTGCAGTAAGGCTCGGGATGGGATTCTGTGTCTACATCAACACAGAATGGTGCAAGGACTCTGCTCGTCTCCAGCTACTGCTCATCACTGGTGGAGTTTGATATTGTTAGATGCAGATCTTTGTATTTGCCACGGGAGTTTACTGCTGTCCTTATAGTCAGGGTGTATATTCCTCCCAGTGCCAATGCTAAGGGGGCACTGTGTGAACTGTATTGGGCTATTAGTGGACTGCAGAATACACACCCTGATGGACTGTTTATTTTTGCTGGAGATTTTAACCATGTGAATCTCAAGACTATACTCCCTAAATTCCATCAGCATGTGGACTTTGCAACGAGAGTTGGGGGTGGGGGGGAAATACCCAGGCCAGGGGATTCAGAACACAGCCAGGGTAACTGAAGAAGGTGGAGGAGTGTAAGTCAGTTGATCAGACTGTGTTAGTGAAGAAGATTCTGTTGGAGTGTGGCAGATTCCAAGCAGCAGACGTGTACTGGCTGCAGGATTTCCCCAGCGCTGGGTATTTCGATGTGACCTTCAGGAGCGTGAAGCAGTGAGAGCAGCTCCTGAAGGTATTCAAGGAGAAGGAGGGGGAGCCTCTGTTCTCCATCCTGTCTGCGGTGCCATTGATTGTGCTTCCTGCACAGAGGAGTCAGGTTGTTACAATCCACATGTACAACCCCCCCACGTCCCAGCAGCTGATGTCCTGACCTTCCTGAGAAGGTACGTCCAGTTGGAAGGAGACAGCACTGATGTAGTGGAGCCATTCCGAATCTGGACCAGTAAGCGGCAGGTCAAGGTAACCCTGAGGGTGGACCCCAGTGGGAACATCCTCCACCCACCCTCCAGCTTCGCAATCGGAGGGAGCAGGGGCTACCTCACACATGCAGGGCAGCTTAAAGTGTGCCGAACCTGCGGGAGGTCAGGACACATGGCAGTGGGCTGTGAGGTGACCATCTGCAGGAACAGGAAGCAGGAGGGTCACCTGACCAAGGACTGTAAGGAGGTTAAGAATTGTGTGGAGAGGCAGGTCACATGTACAAGACCTGCCCAAGACGAAGGACTGCCACCAACACACAGATGGCTGGAGGAGGCATTGTGAGCCGTGGACCCCCAAAGACTAGCAGGTCCAACCAGACAGCAGGGAAACGGAGTCTGGGGGCACCCAGAAGGAAGGACAGGCTGAGGTGGAGCAGACAGCAGCCAGCGGAGAGGTACAGCAGCTGACCTAAGCTCCAGCTGGACAGACAGAGGCAATGGAGGAGGAGGGAACCAAGGAGGCAGAGGAGTAGATACCTGTGAAAAACAGGAAAAAGGAAAACCCAACAGGTCCCCAAAACCTCCCAAAGGGGGAAACAGCAGCTGCATGGGGAGGATACAGGCAGCTCTTCAGACGGTGAAGAGGGGCGCAATGAGGGTCATCACCAGAAGAAGAGATAGAGTGCCGCGGGGAGAAAGGAGGGTAGCACCCTTCCAACCAGGAAACGATGAACTCTCTGACGTAACTGGCAAAGCCCAGCACACACCCGGGAGGTACCCACATCTCCAGGTAACTTCTTGGCCTTTTGGCTAAAAAAAAGTGTCTGTTCTTATCAGGATGAGTATCGAGTTGCGAGTCAGAGCTAGTAGAGATCATCGCTGCATTGTGTTTGGATGTTGGAGGATCATTTGGTTATGCTGACCTGCTTTTGGTGGATCTTCATGCTGGCTTCGGCCTAACGCCAATTCAGGGACCACCCAACCTCAGAGCTATGGCCTCAACAGCTGCCCGCAGCCCTGGGCAGGGCGTTCTCAACACAGTCCGGGTATCTGTCAAGAAGGTGGAAGAGCGTACACCAGTCGATCGGACGGTGTTCGTCAAGAAGATTCTGCTCGAGTGCTATTGGTTCGCCGCAGCAGACGTGTACTGCCTGCAGGATTTCCCTGGGGCAGGCTACTTCGATGTCACCTTCAGGAGCGTGAAGCAATGTGAGCAGCTCCTGAAGGTCTTCAAGGAGAAGGAAGGGGAGCCACTGTTCTCCATCTTGTGGGCAGTCCCATTGTGTGTGCTTCCTGCACAGAGGAGCCGGGTTGTTACAATCCACATGTACAACCCCCACGTCCCAGCAGCCGATGTCCTGACCTTCCTGAGAAGATACGTCCGGGTCGAGGGACAAAGCACCGATGTGGTTGACCCTTTCGGGATCTGGACCAGCAAACGACATGTCAAGATAACCCTGAGGGTGGACGCCAGCGGGAATATCCTCCACCCACCCTCCAGCTTTGCTATCGGAGGGAGCAGAGGGTACCTGACTTATGCAGGGCAGCCGAAAGTGTGCCGAACCTGTGGGAGGTCAGGCCACATGGCGGCGGACTGCAAGGTCACGATCTGTCGCAATTGCAAGAAGGAGGGCCACCCGACCAAAGAGTGCAAGGAGGAAAAGAACTGCAATCTGTGCGGGGAGGCGGGCCATGTGTACAGGGCCTGCCCAAGACGAGGGGCCGCCACCTACGCGCAGATGGCCGGAGGCGGGCCGCAAAAGGACGGCAAGGCACCGCAAACCGGCAAGGAAATGGTGGCAGGAGGCACGCGACAGGAAGGACAGGCCGGAGCAGAGCAGATGACAGCTACCGGAGAGGTACAGCTGCCGAGCGAAGCTCCGACAGGACAGGAGGAGGAGGCGGAGAAGGGAAAGAAGGAGGCAGAGGAATGGACCGTGGTGAAAAACAGGAAGAGGAAAACCCACCCGGTCACCAAGACCTCCCAGAAAAAGGGGAAAAGGCAGCTGCAGGTGGAAGACACGGACAGCTCTTCGGAGAGTGAGGACGGAAGAAAGGAGGGTCGTCACCAAAAGAAGAGGCAGAGCGCTGCGAGGAGAAAGGAGAGCAGCAACTGCCAACCAAGGGACGAGCCTCCTGAGGAAATGGGAAACCACCACCCCCCACCAGGTGAAAGCCAGGAGGGCCCCACCGCCCCACAGCTCCAGGTCACTGGGAGCAGCGACCCTCTGACAGCCCCGCTGTCAGATATAGAAACAGACAGCGTGGACCCTGGTCTCGGCCCGATGACACCGAAGCGGGCAAATGGGCCGAGTGAGGAACTGGACAGCTACCTCAGCCCAGCGAGGGTCCAGCAGTTTGCGTACTGCACGGGGATGCAGACAGCTACCCCAGAGGGGCAGGACCAGGGACAATCGGACATGGGTAACCTTACAACCTGTTAACAAAATGGGGTTTAAAATTGCAACCATCAATGTGCGCAGCATAAAATCTGCTGCGCGATGTGTTTCAACACTGGCCTTCCTGGCCAACGTGAAAGCTGATGTCCTGTTTCTGCAGGAGTGTGGGATACCGCACCTCAGCAGTTACAGGAGATGGTCGAGCTTGTGGGCCCATGGGCCGTCAGTGTGGTCGGGGGGCAACGATAACCGCTCCTCGGGCCTGGGTATTCTGTTACGGGGAGGCAACTTCACCATCTCCGAGGTTAAGGAGGTGGTGAGCAGGAGCCTCCTTGTCACCGACGTCATACAGGAATGCTCCCCTGAGACTGATTAATGTGTATGCCCCAGTGGGTAAGAGTGAACGGTTGGCCGTCCTGCAGCAGCTTCCACTGTTGCTGGCTACGTCCAGGCTGGTCATTCTGGCTGGAGACTTCAACTGTATCATCGATGCAGATGGACGATCCGGCGGGGGGACAGTAAACTGGACGCCACGTCCAGAGCCCTGATGGACACGGTAAAAGATGCCAAGCTGCACGACGTCTTCATCACCCCTGCAGACGGAGCGCAGCGTAGATACACCTGGTCATGGGCAGACGGGTCTATCCGCTCAAGGATAGATTACCTGTTTGTGTCCTGAACGCTCTCGGTCAGATCCACCGACGTCAAGCCAGTGTTCTTCTCTGACCACTGCCTCCTGCTGGCCGACTGTCACCTACAGGACAAGCAGCGGGCTGGTAAGGGAACGTGGAAGCTGAACACTAAGCTGTTGACCCCAGGAAACACTGAGAAGCTCAAGAGGGACTACGCAGGTTGGAGAACCGTGAAGCCCCTCCTTTGAGTCCCCAGCGGACTGGTGGGAAACAGTAAAAGGGAACATCAAGAGGTTCTTCATCCTCAAAAGGTGTTCAGGAGGCGAGAGAGAGACGGGGAAAACTGTCCCAGCTCCAGGAAAGTATGCAGAACCTGCTCCTGCTGCAGACGTTGGGGGTCGATGTCACGGAGGACCTCAAGGAGGTGAAGGGCCAGCAAGCCTCACTCTTTGCCTCGGAGGCCTCCAAGATAATCTTCCGGTCCAGGGTCTGCTCCGTGGAGCAGGACGAGACGTGCTCATGTTTCTTCTTCCAGAAGGTGCACAAAGAGAGCTCCGTGCTCAGCAGCCTGAAGGAAGAAGATGGCTCGGTAACGTCATCTCAGGCTGACATCATGAGGATCAGCAAATCCTTCTATGCCAGTCTGTATGACTCGAAGCCAACCGACAGCGCGGCCCCCCAGTCATTCCTGTCCTCGATCACGGAGGTCTTAGACGACGGAACACGGGAGAGGCTGGACCAGCCACTATCTCTGGATGAGCTGACCAAGGCCCTCGAGTCCTTCGAAAAGAATAAAACTCCCGGAAGCGATGGCTTACCGGTCGAGCTCTATTCCGCTCTTTGGGACTTGATTGGCCGGGACCTGCTGGAGGTGTATGTCAGTATGCTTCGGGCAGGTACCATGAATGAATCCATGAGGAAAGGCATCATCACCCTCATCTACAAGCAGAAGGGGGAAAGGGAGGAACTCAGAAATTGGAGACCAATCTCACTGTTAAACACAGACTACAAAATCTTGTCAAAGGTCATCGCCAACCGGGTCAGGTCTGCTCTGGGATCGGTGATTCACCCTGACCAAACCTGTGCTGTACCGGGCAGGAAGATCGCTGAGAGTCTCGCACTCCTCAGGGATACGATTGTCTACGTGCAGGACAGGGGGGTGGACACCTGCCTTATCAGCCTGGACCAGGAGAAAGCCTTTGACAGGATTTCACATACATATGAGAGATGTCCACTCCAAAATGTACTTTGGGGAGGGAATCTGCAATTAGATCAGATTGCTCTACACCAACATTGTCAGTGCAGTCTCAATCAATGGGTGGGAATCAGATAGCTTCCCAGTCAGACCTGGAGTCAGGCAGGGCTGCCCTCTCTCTCCTGCCTTGTTTATGTGCTGCATAGAGCCATTTGTCGAGCCCATCAGGAAGGATGCGTGTCTGAGACGGGTGACTATTCCTGGCAGCGGGGGCCTGCAGGTTAAGGCTGCCCTGTACATGGATGACTTCGCCATTTTCTGCTCGGATCCGCTGTCCGTGCACAGACTCATGTGCATCTGTGACCAGTTCGAGCTGGCCTCGGGGGCCAAGGTAAACCGAGGCAAGAGCGAAGCCATGCTCTTCGGGAACTGGGCCGACCAATCCTCGATCCCCTTCACCGTCAGGACTGAGCACCTGAAGGTGCTGGGTATTTGGCTCGGGGGGAGAGCTGGGGCGTGCGCCAAGACCTGGGAGGAGTGGATCAGGTAGGTGAGACAGAAACTGGGCAGATGGGAGCAACGGTCGCTCTCTATCGCGGGTAAGAACCTGGTCATCAGGTGTGAGGTACTCTCAGTATTGTTATACGTGGCACAGGTCTGGCCTATCCCCAGAACCTGTGCCGCCGCAGTCACCCGGGCCATCTTCCACTTCGTGTGGAGATCAAAGATGGACCGGGTCCGAAGAGATGTAATGTACAAAGACCGGTGCAATGGGGGAAAAAACACGCCCAATGCCACCCTCACCCTGATGGTCACCTTTGTGTGTGGCTGCATCAAGCTGTGCGTGGATCCCCGGTACGCAAACACCAAGTGTCACTACGTACTGAGGTTCTACCTGTCCCCGGTGTTGCGAAGGATGGGCCTGGCCTCGCTGCCGCGGAACGCTCCGAGTAGTTGGACCGTTCTGTATCACCTGTCCTTCGTGGAGAGGTTTATGAAGAAAAACACCTTTGACCACAAGTCCATCAGGAAGTGGTCAGCACGTAGTGTCCTTGAGACCCTTCGGGAAAAGGAGAGGGCGGATCCTGTCGAGCGGTTCCCTGAGCAGACTGTCAAAGCCATTTGGCAGAAAGCCTCATTGCCAGAACTTTCCAACAAGCACCAAGACATGGCTTGGCTGGTGGTGAGAAGGGCTCCGCCTGTGAGATCCTTTATGCACGCCCGGACTCTCAGCCACACCGCACGCTGCCCTCGAAGCGGCTGCGGGGGGGACGAGACTGTCACACACCTCCTTCTGGAATGTGCCAATGCAGAAGAAGTCTGGAGAGGAATGCAGTGGTGTTTGTCGAGGTTCGTCCCAAGCAGCGCCGTGACACGGGACTCCGTGCTCTACGGTCTGTTCCCTGGGACGCACACCGAGACGAACATCAACTGTGCCTGGAGGATCATGAACTCGGTGAAGGACGCTCTCTGGGTGGTCCGAAACCTGTTGATCCTCCAGCTGAAGGAGTTGACCCCGACCGAGTGTTGCAGACTGGCACATTCCAAGGTCCAGGACTGTGTTGACGGACACGCTGAAGCTTGGGGCAGCTGCTGCCAAGGCGCGGTGGGGAAAGACCACCGTGTAACATCTGCCTGCCTAAAGAAGAACAGGGGGCCACGTAGTCATTTGGGCTCCGCTGGCGCCTCAGCTAAAAATGTAATCGAACCGACCTCCTCACTCTCTCAGCAGAGCAGGTAAGGGCTGTTTGAAGGCTCGGTGACGTTTATTTAACGGCTTAAAAAAAACTTTCAAATTTAAATAGAGCGCGGTGCGGACCCGGAAGCTGGTGTAGCGCAAGCTTACCTGGGTAGGTTTTTTTCCCTATAAAAGTGCGCAGGAGAGGCTTGAAGTGTGTATACTTCAATACATGAAGTATACGGAATAAGGTAGGTGAACCTGCAGCGTGGGCTGGGACCTGGGACTTCGATGTTGTGGCTATTACGGAGACATGGGTAGAACAGGGACAGGATTGGCTGTTGCAGGTTCCAGGGTTTAAATGTTTCAATAGGGTCAGAGGTGGGGGTAAAAGAGGGGGAGGTGTGGCATTGCTTGTCAAAGATAGTATTACAGCGGTGGAAAGGACGATGGATGAAGACTCGCCATCTGAGGTAGTTTGGGCTGAGGTTAGGAATAGGAAAGGTGAGGTCACCCTGTTAGGAGTCTTTTACAGGCCTCCTAATAGTCCTAGAAACGTAGAAGAAAGGATTGCGAGGATGATTCAAGAGAAGAGTGAAAGTAATAGGGTGGTTGTTATAGGGGACTTTAACTTTCCTGATATTGATTGGGAAAGCTATAGCTCAAGTTCGTTAGATGGGTCAGTGTTTGTCCAATGTGTGCAGGAGGGTTTCCTGACACAATATGTAGATAGGCCAACAAGAGGTGAGGCCATACTGGATTTGGTTCTGAGTAACGAACCAGGCCAGGTGTTAGAATTAGAGGTAGGTGAGCACTTTGGGGACAGTGACCACAATTCGGTGACTTTTACTCTAGTGATGGAGAGGGATAAGTGTGCACTGCAAGGCAAGAGTTATAGCTGGGGGCAGGGAAATTATGATGCGGTGAGGTATGACTTAGGATGCGTGGCTTGGAAAACTGGCTTCAAGGCTTGAGCGCAATTGATATGTGGAGCTTGTTCAAGGAGCAACTATTGAGTGTCCTTGATAAGTATGTACCCGTCAGGCAGGGAGGAAAGAGTTGTGTGAGGGAGCCGTGGTTTAATAAGGAATTGGAATCCCTTGTTAAAGGGAAGAGGGTGGCCTATGTAAAGATGAGGCGTGAAGGTTCAATTGGGGCGATTGAGAGTTATAAGGTAGCCAGGAAGGACCTGAAGAGAGAGCTAAGAGCAGCAAGGAGGGGACATGAAAGGTCCTTAGTTGGTAGGATTAGGGAAAACCCTAACTCTTTCTATAGGTATGTCAGGAATAAAAGAATGACTGGGGTAGGAATAGGTCCAGTCAAGGATAGTAGTGGGAAGTTGCGTGTGGAGGCTGAAGAGATTGGGGAGGCACTGAATGAATACTTTTCGTCAGTATTCACTCAGGAACAGGACATTGTTGCCGATGTGAATACTGAGTCACAATTAATTAGAATGGACGGCTTTGAGGTATGTAGGGAAGAGGTGTTGGAAATTCTGGAAAGGGTGAAAATAGATAAGTCCCCTGGGCCTGATGGCATTTATCCTAGGATTCTCTGGTAAGCAAGGGAGGAGATTGCAGAGACATTGGACTTGATTTTTATGTCCTCGTTGTTTACAGGAGTAGTGCCAGAAGATTGGAGGCTAGCAAATGTGGTTCCCTTGTTCAAGAAGGGGAGTAGGGATAACCCTAGTGACTATAGGCCGGTGAGCCTCACTTCTGTAGTGGGCAAAGTCTTAGAGAGAATTGTAAGGGATAGGATTTATGAACATCTGGATAGGAATAATGTGATCAAGGATAGTCAGCATGGTTTTGTGAAGGGCAGGTCGTGCCTCACAAACCTTATTGAATTCTTTGAGAAGGTGACTAAGGAGGTGGACGAGGGTAAAGCAGTAGATGTGGTGTATATGGATTTTAGTAAGGCGTTTGATAAGGTTCCCCATGGTAGGCTACTGCAAAAAATAGGGAGGTATGGCATTGAGGGTGAGTTGGAGGTTTGGATTAGGAATTGGCTGGCTGGAAGAAGACAGAGGGTAGTAGTTGATGGCAAAGGTTCATCTTGGAGTGCCGTCACTAGCGGTGTTCTGCAAGGATCTGTTTTGGGACCATTGCTGTTTGTCATTTTTATAAATGACCTGGAGGAGGGGCTAGAAGGTTGGGTGAGCAAGTTTGTGGATGATACGAAAGTCAGTGGAGTTGTTGACAGTGAGGAAGGATGTGTCAGGTTACAGCAGGATATAGATAAGTTGCAGAGCTGGGCAGAAAGGTGGCAAATGGAGTTCAATGTAGGTAAATGTGAGGTGATTCACTTTGGTAAGAGTAACAAAAAGATGGGGTACTGGGCTAATGGTCGGATACTTGGTAGTGTGGATGAGCAGAGGGATCTTGGTGTCCATGTACACAGATCTCTGAAAGTTGCCACCCAGGTAAATAGTGCGGTGAAGAAGGCATATGGCGTACTGGCTTTTATTGGTAGAGGAATTGAGTTCCGGAGTCCTGAGGTCATGTTGCAGTTGTATAAGACTCTGGTGCGGCCACATCTGGAGTATTGTGTGCAGTTTTGGTCGCCATACTATAGGAAAGATGTGGAGGCACTGGAACGGGTGCAGAGGAGGTTTACCAGGATGTTGCCTGGTATGGTAGGAAGATCGTATGAGGAAAGGCTGAGGCACTTGGGGCTGTTTTCATTGGAGAAAAGAAGGTTTAGGGGTGACTTGATAGAGGTGTACAAGATGATTAGGGGTTTAGATAGGGTTCACCATGAGAACCTTTTTCCACGTATGGAGTCAGCTATTACGAGGGGGCATAGCTTAAAATTAAGGGGTGGTAGGTATAGGACAGATGTTAGGGGTAGATTCTTTACTCAGCGAGTCGTGAGTTCATGGAATGCCCTGCCAGTAGCAGTGGTGGACTCTCCCTCATTATGGGCATTTAAGCGGGCATTGGATAGGCATATGGAGGATAGTGGGCTAGTGTAGGTTAGGTGGGCTTGGATCGGCACAACATCGAGGGCCGAAGGGCCTGTACTGCGCTGTATTCTTCTATGTTCTATGAATCGGTAATTGGATCAGACTGCTCTACACCAACATTGTCAGTGCAGTCTCAATCAATGGGTGGGAATCAGATAGCTTCCCAGTCAGACCTGGAGTCAGGCAGGCTGCCCTCTCTCTCCTGCCTTGTTTATGTGCTGCATAGAGCCATTTGCCGAGTCCATCAGGAAGGATGCGAGCCTGAGAGGGGTGACTATTCCTGGCAGCGGGGACCTGCAGGTTAAGGTCTCCCTGTACATGGAAGACGTTGCCATTTTCTGCTCGGATCTGCTGTCCGTGCACAGACTCATGTGCATCTGTGACCAGTTCGAGCTGGCCTCGGGGGCCAAGGTAAACTGAGGCAAAAGCGAAGCCATGCTCTTCAGGAACTGGGCCGACCAATCCTCGATCCCCTTCACCGTCAGGACTGACCACCTGAAGGTGCTGGGTATTTGGTTCGAGGGGGGAGGGAGGCAAGCTGTGGCATGTGCCAAGACCTGGGAGGAGCGGATCAGGAAGGTGAGACAGAAACTAGGCAGATGGGAGCAACGGTCACTCTCCATCGCGGGTAAGAACCTGGTCATCAGGTGTGAGGTACTCTCAGTATTGTTATACGTGGCACAGGTCTGGCCTATCCCCAGAACCTGTGCTGCCGCAGTCACCCGGGCCATCTTCCACTTCGTGTGGAGATCAAAGATGGACCGGGTCCGAAGAGATGTAATGTACAAAGACCGGTGCAATGTGGGAAAAAACACACCCAATGCCACCCTCACCCTGATGGCCACCTTTGTGTGTGGCTGCATCAAGCTGTGCGTGGATCCCCGGTACACAAACACCAAGTGTCACTACGTACTGAGGTTCTACCTGTCCCCGGTGTTGCGAAGGATGGGCCTGGCCTCGCTGCCGCGGAACGCTCCGAGTAGTTGGACCGTTCTGTATCACCTGTCCTTCGTGGAGAGGTTTATGAAGAAAAACACCTTTGACCACAAGTCCATCAGGAAGTGGTCAGCACGTAGTGTCCTTGAGACCCTTCGGGAAAAGGAGAGGGCGGATCCTGTCGAGCGGTTCCCTGAGCAGACTGTCAAAGCCATTTGGCAGAATGCCTCATGGCCAGAACTTTCCAACAAGCACCAAGACATGGCTTGGCTGGTGGTGAGAAGGGCTCTGCCTGTGAGATCCTTTATGCACGCCCGGACTCTCTGCCGCACCGCACGCTGCCCTCGAAGCGGCTGCGGGGGGGACGAGACTGTCACACACCTCCTTCTGGAATGTGCCTATGCAGAAGAAGTCTGGAGAGGAATGCAGTGGTGTTTGTCGAGGTTCGTCCCGAGCAGCACCGTGACGCGGGACTCCGTGCTCTACGGCCTGTTCCCTGGGACGCACACCGAGACGAACATCAACTGTGCCTGGAGGATCATGAACTCGGTGAAGGACGCTCTCTGGGTGGTCCGAAACCTGTTGATCCTCCAGCTGAAGGAGTTGACCCCGACCGAGTGTTGCAGACTGGCACATTCCAAGGTCCAGGACTGTGTTGAGGGACGCGCTGAAGCTTGGGGCAGCTGCTGCCAAGGCGCAGTGGGGAAAGACCACCGTGTAACATCTGCCTGCCTAACGAAGAACAGGGGGCCACGTAGTCATTTGGGCTCTGCTGGCGCCTCAGCTAAAAATGTAATCGTACCGACCTGTAAATAGGAATGATTACTCTGTTTTCGGTATCAAACAAATGGAATGTTTACATATGTATGGCATGTCCAGTTGTATAGATCAACGTATTTATAAATAAAGTATATTTTTGAAATAAAAAAAGGGATGTGTACTGCCTGTGCACAAGAATGGCATGACCAATTGTATAGAGATCCAAATAATTTTATGAATAAAGCATATTTTTGAAATTAAACAAAGGATGTGTACTGCCTGCAGGACTTCCCTGGGGCAGGCTACTTTGACGTCACCTACAGGAGTGTGAAGCAATGCGAGCAGCTCCGCAAGGTCTTCAAAGAAAAAGGAAGGGGAGCCTCTGTTCTCCATCTTGTCGGCCGTCCTGTTGCGTGTGCTTCCTGCACAGTGGAGAAGAGTTGTTACGATTCATATGTACAACCTCTATGTTCCAGCAGCTGATGTCCTGACCTTCCTGGGAAGGTACGTGCAGGTCGAGGGAGAAAGCACCAATGTGATTGACCCTTTCGGGATCTGGACTAGCAAATGGCAGGTCAGGGTAACCCTGAGGGTCGACGCCATCTTCCACCCACCCTCCAGCTTTGCTATCGGAGGGAGCAGAGGGTACCTGACGTACGCAGGGCAGCCGAAAGTGTGCCGAACCTGCGGGAGGTCAGGCCACATTTCGGCGGACTATAAGGTTACTATCTGTCGGAACTGCAAGCAGGAGGGTCACCCAACCAAGCAAAGAAGCCAAGAAGTACAATCTGTGCGGAGAGGCGGGCCACGTGTACAAGGCCTGCCCAAGACGAGGAGCCGCTGCCTATGTGCAGGTGGCCTGAGGTGGACCGCAAAAGACCAGCAAGGCAGCACAAACCAGCAAGGGAACAGTGTCTGGGGGCACGCAAAAGGAAGGACAGGCTGGAGCAGAGCAGAGGACAGCCACCGGAGGTACAGCTGCTGATCGAAGCTCCTACAGGACAGACGGACGCAATGGAGGAGGAGGAGGGAACGAAGGAGGCAGAGGAATGGATTCCTGTAAAAAACAGGAGGAAGAAAACCCACCAGGCCGCCAAAACCTCAGAAAGGGGGAAATGGCAGCTGCACGGGGAAGACACAGCCA
This sequence comes from Chiloscyllium plagiosum, assembly GCF_037043375.1. Taxonomy (NCBI): domain Eukaryota; kingdom Metazoa; phylum Chordata; class Chondrichthyes; order Orectolobiformes; family Hemiscylliidae; genus Chiloscyllium; species Chiloscyllium plagiosum. Next base: position 182,683,066 of record NW_028270139.1, read on the forward strand.
GCTCTTCGGAGGGTGAGGACAGGCACAAGGAGGGTCGTCACCAAGAGAAGAGACAGAGTGCTGCGGGGAGAAAGGAGGGCAGTACCTGCCAAACAAGAAAGGACAAACCTCCTGAGGCAACTGGTAAAGACCACCCCCCCCCACAAAGTGAAAGCCAGGAGGTACCCAGGTTACTGGGAGCAGCCACCCTCTGACAGCCCCGCTGTGCGAACCTTGGTCCCGGCCCGATGACACCGGAGTCGGAAAATGGCCCCAGTGAGGAGCTGGACAGCTACCTCAGCCCCGCGAGGGTCCAGCAGTTCGTGTTCACCATGGGGGATGCAGACAGCTACCGCAGAGGGACAGGACCAGCGGCAAATGGACATGGGTAACCTCAAAACTGTTAAAAATGGGGATAAAAATCACAAGTATTAAATGTGCTTGGCATTAAATCTGCTACGTGATGTGTTTCTACGATGGCCTTCCTAGCCAACATTAAGGTGCAGGCTCGAAGGGCTGAATGGCCTACTCCTGCACCTATTGTCTATTGAAGCCGATGTCCTGTTTCTGCAGCAGTGGGGGTTACCGCACCACAGCAGCTACAGGAGATGGTCGAGCTTGTGGGCCCATGGGCCGTCAGTTTGGTCGGGGGGCAACGATAACCGCTCCTCAGGCCTGGGTATCCTGTTGTGAGGAGGAAACTTCACCATCTGAGGTTAAGGAGATGGGCAAGCACCTCCTCGTCACTGATGTCATGTACAGAAACACTCTAGAGACTAATTAATGTGTACGCCCCAGTGGGTAAGAATGAACGGTTGGCCGTCCTGCAGCAGCTCCCACTGTTGCTGGCTACGTCCAGGCTGGTCATTCTGGCCAGGGACTTCAACTATATCATTGATGCAGATGGACGATCCAGCAGTGGTGGGGTGGCGGGGGGAAAAACAGTAAACTGGACGCCATGTCCACAGCCCTGATGGACACGGTAAAAGATGCCAAGCTGCACAACATCTTCAGCGCCCCTGCAGATGGAGCACAGCATAGATACACCTGGTCATGGGCAGACAGGTCTATCCAGTCAAGGATAGATTACCTGTTTGTGTCCCGAACGCTCTCAGTCAGATCCACCGACGTCAAGCCGGTGTTCTTCTCTGATCACTACCTCCTGCCAGCCGAATGTCACCTACAGGACGAGCAGCGGGCTGGTAAGGGAACGTGGAAGCTGAACACTAAGCTGTTGTCCCCAGGGAACATTGAGGAGCTCAAGAGGGACTACGCAGGTTGGAGAACCGTGAAGCCCCTCCTTTGAGTCTCCAGCAGACTGGTGGGAAACAGTAAAAGGGAACATCAAGAGGTTCTTCATCCTCAAAAGGTGTTCAGGAGGCGAGAGAGAGGCGGGGAAAACTGTCCCAGCTCCAGGAAAGTATGCAGAACCTGCTCCTGCTGCAGACGATGAGGGTCGATGTCACGGAGGACCTCCAGGAGGTGAAGGGTCAACAAGCCTCGCTCTTTGCCTCTGAGGCCTCCAAGATAATCTTCCGGTCCAGGGTCCGCTCCGTGGAGCAAGACGAAACGTGCTCATGTTTCTTCATCCAGAAGGTGCACAAAGAGAGCTCCGTGCTCAGCAGCCTGAAGGAAGAAGGTGGCTCAATAACGTCATCTCAGGCTGATGTCATGAGGATCAGCAAATCCTTCTATGCCAGTCTGTATGACTCGAAGCCAACCACCAGTACGGCCTCCCAGTCATTCCTGTCCTCCATCACGGAGGTCTTAGACGACAGTGGCTGGTCTAGCCTGTCCCGTGTTCTATCTCTGGATGAGCTGACCAAGGTCCTCGAGTCCTTCGAAAAGAATAAAACTCTCGGAAGCGACGGCTTACTGGTCGAGCTCTATTCTGCTCTGTGGGACTTGATTGGCCAGGACCTGCTGGAGGTGTATGTCAGTATGCTTCGGGCAGGTACCATGAGTGAATCCATGAGGAAAGGCATCATCACCCTCATCTACCAGCGGAAGGGGGAGAGGGAGGAACTCAGAAATTGGAGACCAATCTCACTATTGAAATGGGGATTACAAAATTCTGTCAAAGGTCATCGCCAACCGGGTCAGGTCTGCTCTGGGATCGGTGATTCACCCTGACCAAACTTGTGCTGTACCGGGCAGGAAGATCGCTGAGAGTCTCGCACTCCTCAGGGATACGATTGTCTACGTGCAGGACAGCGGGTTGGACACCTGCCTGATCAGCCTGGACCAGGAGAAAGCCTTTGACTTGATATCGCATACATATAGAACATAGAACATAGAAGAATACAGCGCAGTACAGGCCCTTCGGCCCACGATTTTGCGCCGATCCAAGCCCACCTAACCTACACTAGCACACTATCCTCCATATGCCTATCCAATGCCCGCTTAAATGCCCATAATGAGGGAGAGTCCACCACTGCTACTGGCAGGGCATTCCATGAACTCACGACTCGCTGAGTAAAGAACCTACCCCTAACATCTGTCCTATACCTACCCCCCTTAATTTAAAGCTATGCCCCCTTGTAATAGCTGACTCCATACGTGGAAAAGGATTCTCACTGTCGACCCTATCTAAACCCCTAATCATCTTGTACACCTCTATCAAGTCACCCCTAAACCTTCTTTTCTCCAATGAAAACAACCCCAAGTGCCTCAGCCTTTCCTCATACGATCTGGTGCTGTACCTACACCGAATATGCAAGACAACCAGAAAGCAGCCAAGCCATCTTTGCCTTCAACTTGGTCAGACCCAAGTGTTAACATCAGTCTAGACTTTCTGACACCTGGCATGCAACCTCCCAAGCCCCAGCAACCATCACTTAACACCATGATGCAGCAACAAGGCACACAGCAACCAGTGAACCTTGTGGCTCAAAGCTTCTCAGCCGTGTCCATTAACTCACCAACCAGTATGGTGCCTCCACGACTTCCAGGAACAACATCTTTGACTGGCAGTGTGCCAGTTGGCATGGGGATGCCAAACATGATGGGGACTAATGCCATAGGGATGAATCCTATGGGCATGCCTCAGAATAGTGTGATGAACCAAGGAATGATGGGAATGAACATGGGAATGGCTCCAACTGGCATGGCCATAACAGGTTCCATGGGGATGGGTGTTCCTGCCATGGGTCTCAATGCTAACATGACACCTGCAATGGTGCAATCCAAGCAAGATGCCTTTGTCAATTTTGCCAACTTTAGTAAATGAGAAGGCTGGAAAGACTCCATTAATTTAGATGAAGGTGTGAAGGCTGCACAAAATAGTACTTGAAACACATGAAGATAGGTTGTCTTAAATTTTTATAGCTATAAGAACAAGTTTTGTGAAGAATATGGCATATTTTGTATTGAGGAGCGATCTGGTAATTGGCAAGATCTGTGCTATTGAATGTGTATGTCTGTTTCCTAACAGAGGTTCTTCAAGTAAAATCCTTTACATTGGCATCTTGTTTGTGAGATACACCTGAAAGCCTTTTTAAATATTGATAAATTTTAACTCTTACTGAAATCACAGGACAGGGAGGATTACATGGGTTGGGAGAAACACTTCATATCAAAAATAATTTTTGTACCTATTGTAATGGCCTTTAAGTCAGAATCCCAAGAAAATAATTAAAATCCAGAATATAATCATTAAAAATTTTGTTGGTTCTTTACCTCTTTACCTGGACACAATCAGTCTCCAGCAATGTGATAATCAGTTTGTGTATATAATCCTTTATCTAACAAATGAATGCAAGACTATTAAAAGGACTTCAAGGTACCAAAAAAAACCCGATTACTGGAATGTAAATAGTTTGACATATTCCAGTTTCAATAGAGAAATCTTATAATGAAAATGTCTTTATTATTAATAATAAATGGTAGTAATTGTAGCTTTTATTCTTTCCCTCAATTTTCTCATTCTTTTAATATCTTTAGTCTGCTGAAATGCAAATATCAGCTTTTTTTCCCTGGTCAGCAGTGGGGCTTTGTGATTTGAGGTAAAGGGAAGGGTATCTCATCCGTGAATGGACAGGTCACCAATTACCTTAATCTGAATATTTTGTACATGCAAACAACCATACATGGTCAGGTATGGCCTCTTCTTCTTTCCTCCCCCAAGCTGAACAAACTCTCTGTGTGCAATATCCAAGACATTCCTCTGCTCTCTTCAGAAATAAGCATTCATGCTAAACTTACTCTGATTTTGAAGGTTGTGCGGGTGAAAAGATTTCCATTTCTTCCAAAAATATGTACGCTGTCATTTCTGGTTTTTGAACATTTTTTGCCTTGATGACTGGTGAATCCTACATATGAGAGATGTCCTCTCCAAAATGGGCATTGGGGAGAGAATCTGCAATTAGATCAGATTGCTCTACACCAACATTGTCAGTGCAGTCTCAATCAATGGGTGGGAATCAGATACCTTCCTAGTCAGACCTGGAGTCAGGCAGGGCTGCCCTCTCTCTCCTGTCTTGTTGGTGTGCTGCATAGAGCCATTTGCCGAGTCCATCAGGAAGGATGTGAGCCTGAGAGGGGTGACTATTCCTGGCAGCAGGGGCCTGCAGGTTAAGGCCTCCCTGTACATGGATGACATCACCGTTTTCTGCTCGGATCCTCTGTCCGTGCACAGACTCATGTGCATCTGTGACCATTTGAATGGGCCTCGGGGGCAAAGGTAAACCGAGGCAAGAGCGAGGTCATGCTCTTCAGGAACTGGGCCGACCAATCCTCTATCCCAGGGGTGGGGAACCTGCAGCCTTCTAGGCCAGGTTTGGTATGTTTTGGCACGGCCGTTTGGGCGCCAAACCTATTTGACGCCAGCACATTTGGCGACAGATGTTTTAGCACTAAGAATACTTCTTTATTTGTAAATCTGTCTGTATGGACAGCTTTAGTGTAACAAAATTACAATATATCTGTTATATAACCATCTGTTATGTTGAATAACCACGCATGTTTATCGAATGGTGTAGGTAAGTTTAATTTCAACATAAATATACTATTTGTGCATGTAAACATATAATTGCATGCATTTTTTTGTACTAAGTATTTTTGTATATAGTAGTTGAGCATGCAGCGTTGAAAAGACCAATAAGTACGTTGCTGTTTGCACTTCCTTTGTCTAAATTGAGCTAGTACATATGGAAACAGGAAAACTAGCTCTCTCCTCGTTTAGCCGTTTGCTCAGGCAACAGTTAGTCCTCAGCCTCAGTTGAGTTAACTGCGGCTGTGCTGCCACAAGTGTTTCGTTCTTTTGCCATCTTTTTATATTTTTTTAATAGTTTTATCCATATGGCTGACTAAGGAGGTATTAACAAAATGGATTCCTCTACTTCTTTGACAAAAGAAGCAAAGTTGACAGCAACTTGAAATTTTGGCATTGTGAGAAGAGAAAAAAAATTAAAATAAAATAAAAAAAAGAATCGGTGCAAAGCACGGGTCCATACTAAAGCTGGAGGGGTGGTGAGGGAGCTGAACAACCATTCACATGAAGCTTCTGCTGCACAATTAGAGGTTATACTTGTGAAAACTAAAACAAAGAGAGCAGAGGAGACTCGAGTCACCGACTGTAGTTGTTAATGCATGTTTGACAGACATATCCCAAGCTAGTCTAGCCGTCCTCGTCATTCCTAATATGTCTGCTTTGAGGAAAATAATATGCAGAAAGTGTAATTCAGTCATGAACACCCCCACCAATCCAACAAATTTGCAACAATTTGTGCCAGAATGCTACAGAATATATATCCCTCAACCAGGCGTGGAAGAAAATTTTTTACTGTGATAACAGAGCAGGTCCCGACTGGATATTAATCTTCAAAAGACAGAGCTGGCTCCAACACTTAGTGACATCTGATATGTGGTTTGCTGATGGCACATTCAGTATTGCTCCCATCCTCTTTTCTCAGATGTATGTAATTCTAGCAAAATAACACTGAGGTATTCACCTTTTAGTGTATGCTCTTTTGCCCAACAAGCAACGCACCACATCCGTGAGAATGTTAGTTATTGAAAGAAATGGAACCCAATTTGAAACCCACTTCAATCGTCTGCAATTTTGAACAAGCTGCGCACAGTGCTATGAAGGACATATTCCCTGATGATCAAATAAAAAGGATGCTTTTTTTCATTTAGCTCAAAATATGCAAAAACATTTAGCTAGATTGGGGTTCACTGGTTTGTATAACACTGACCCTGATTTCGGGTTAAAAGCTAGAATGATTATTGCGCTTGCCTTTGTACCTTTGAACAAGTTCGATGAATATCTGGATGCTCTAGTGACCGAACTGCCGCAAGAACTTCAAGATTTCCTGAACTGGTTTGAAGATACATATGTTGGTTGTCAGACCAGACGAGGAAATGGAACACAAACTCCTCTATTTCTCCATGAGATTTAGAACTTTCAGAGAATATTAACCGGGAAAGACTGCACAAACAATCATGCGGAGGCAGCCCACCGTTGATGACAATACGAACTTAGCATGCAACCTCCCACTATATGGAAAATTAATAGATGGCCAGTGTAAAGTACAGAAAGGTAGAGATGCATATTATGAAGGGTTACTAGCTGGGCATGAACCACCATAGAAATTAAAACAGTATAGAGATGCAGATAGAAGGATACATGAAATTGTTCTTAGATTTGAAAACATGGATGTTATCAAGTACTTGAATAGCCTTGCTCATAATTACTAAATGAACCAAATAAAAGCTACGTTACAGTTTTTAGTGATTAACAGATTTAATGTTTTTATATTTCAATAGTTAGTTTTAAAACTCTTTAAAGTTCTACCTTTGAATGATGATGAATCAACCAACAATTTTTTCCCTAGCGCCAAACCGTGCGTTGCCAAATGGGCTTGCGCCAAATCAGCGGGCGCCCAAACAGCCGTGTCAAAACGGCTGCACCCAATCGCCCCATTCCGTCTAGGTCATTGTGTGTGGCCTTTTCAATTAATCCAAATTTTGCAGAACAAATTATTTTTTATTAGTTTTTTTGTCCTTTAATTTTATTTTGATCTTAAAGTGAATGTTTTTAAAATACCAGAGAGTAAAAGAAAATTCAATGAAATAATCCTCACAGACTAAAAAATTGGGAAGCTATAAGGGCTATTTCGGCACCTGCTATGCCCATGATGTAGTTATAATGCGACTCTAGAATGTACGTTATCTTCCCCGCCTGACTGGCGCCACTACCACCCAAGGCTGGTTGGAGAGAGTCTGTGGATATCCAGTACGCCAGTGTTTATCAACTTATGACAACAGTGCACGTGACTTTCCATTTGAAGTGAAATTTGAGAATAGTTACACACAGTCTAACAGTATCAACATTTGTGTTTTTTTATTTTGTCACTTAACAGCCCATCATGTCAAAGATGACCAAGAGAACGCTGAAGGAAGAAAACAGGTTTTAATGAGGATTGGGAATTGCAATATTATTTTGTGTCTGCTAAAGATAGGATGATACTGCAATATCAACATTGAAGAAATATAATGCTTCTCAGCATTATGCCACACATAAGGACCACAAGTATTTAAATTAGAGGGACAGGTGTGGAAGGTGGCATTGCAGAAATTAAAAGATGAAAAGCAAAAGCAAAGACAGTTATTTCAAGCAGTATTAAGACCCGGAAAAAATGCCACTGAAGCAACATATAAAATAGCTTAAATACTCAGAAAAAGAGGGAAGCATTTCAGCGATGTGGAAATCATAAAAGAATGTATTGTCGAAGTTGTGGGGCGCTTAGACCCCGATAATGTTCCAAAGTACAAACAACTGCTTCGTTCAAGGAGAACCATGACTGATCGGCAGCATGAATTAGCCCTCAACGTAACAGAACTCCTCCAACAAATACTCCAAAAGGAAAACACATATTATTCAATCGCTTTGGATGAATCAACTGATACTACTGACTCAGCGCAGGTTTTATACTTCATTCGGGCCATAACTGAAGATTTTATTTGCTACAATGAGTTACTGGCTTTGGGCACTCTTACAGGTAGAACACGAGGAATAGATATCTTTACAAATTTTCAAGATAAATGTCGTTAATTTAAACTGAATTTGGTTAATTTAGTGAGTGTATGTACAGACGGTGCACCTTCCATGACAGACGGCACGGTGGCGGCACGGTGGGGTGGCACGGTGGCACAGTGGTTAGCACTGCTGCCTCACAGCGCCTGAGACCTGGGTTCAATTCCTGCCTCAGGCGACTGACTGTGTGGAGTTTGCATGTTCTCCCCGTGTCTGCGTGGGTTTCCTCCGGGTGCTCCGGTTTCCTCCCACAATCCAAAAGATGTGCAGGGTCAGGTGAATTGGCCATGCTAAATTGCCCGTAGTGTTAGGTAAGGGGTAAATGTAGGGGTATGGGTGGGTTGCGCTTCGGCGGGTCGGTGTGGACTTGTTGGGCCGAAGGGCCTGTTTCCACACTGTAATGTAATGTAATCTAATCTAATCTAATGTAATATAATCTAATCTAAAAACATAAAAAGGGCTTATTGCAGATGAAAAGTATTATCAGATCCAGATGCTCTCATTTCTGTTCATTGTATCTTACATCAGCAAAATCTCTGTGCTAAATCTACTATCTTAAGTGACACTTTGCAACAAGTTATAAGTATTAGATTACTTAGTGTGGAAACAGGCCCTTCGGCCCAACAGCTGAAAATATGTTGCTGGAAAAGCGCAGCAGGTCAGGCAGCATCCAAGGAACAGGAGAATCGACGTTTCGGGCATAAGCCCTTCATCAGGAATGAGGAAAGTGTGTCCAGCAGGCTAAGATAAAAGGTAGGGAGGAGGGACTTGGGGGAGGGGCGTTGGAAATGCGATAGGTGGAGGGAGGTCAAGGTGAGGGTGATAGGCCGGAGTGAGGTGGGGGCGGAGAGGTCAGGAAGAAGATTGCAGGTTAGGAAGGCGGTGCTGAGTTCGAGGGATTTGACTGAGACAAGGTGGGGGGAGGGGAAATGAGGAAACTGGAAAAGTCTGAGTTCATCCCTTGTGGTTGGAGGGTTCCCCGGCCGAAGATGAGGCCCTCTTCCTCCAACCGTCGTGTTGCCATGGTCTGGCGAGGGAGGAGTCCAAGGACCTGCATGTCCTTGGTGGAGTGGGAGGGGGAGTTAAAGTATTGGGCTACGGGGTGGTTGGGTTGGTTGGTCCGGGTGTCCCAGAGGTGTTGTCTGAAACGTTCCGCAAGTAGGCGGCCTGTCTCCCCAATATAGAGGAGGCCACATCGGGTGCAGCAGATGCAATAGATGATGTGTGTGGAGGTGCAGGTGAATTTGTGGCAGATATGGAAGTGTCCCTTGGGGCATTGGAGGGAAGTAAGGGGGGAGGTGTGGGCGCAAGTTTTGCATTTCTTGCGGTTGCAGGGGAAGGTGCCGGGAGTGGAGGTTGGGTTGGTGGGGGGTGTGGACCTGACGAGGGAGTCACGGAGGGAGTGGTCTTTTCGGAACGCTGATAGGGGAGGGGTGGGAAATATATCACTGGTGGTGGGGTCTGTAGGTCCATGTTGACCCGCCAAAGCGCGACCCACCCTGACCCATTCCCCTACATTTGCCCCTTCACCTAATATTACAGGCAATTTAGCACAGCCAATTCACCTAACCTGCACATCTTTGGACTGTGGGAGGAAACCAGAGCTACTGGAGGAAACCCACGCAGACACGGGGAGAATGTGCAAACTCCACACAGTCACCTGAGGCAGGAATTGAACCCAGGTCTCTGCCGCTGTGAGGCAGCACTGCTAACCACTGTACCACCAATCAAGGACAGTAGTGGGAGACTGTGTATGGAGAGGTCTTGAATGAGTACTTTTCTTCAGTATTTACAAATGAGAGGGACCGTATTGTTGAAGTGGAGAGTATGAAATGAACTGGTAGGCTAGAGGAGATACTTGTTAGGAAGGAAGATGTGTTGGGCATTTTGAAAAACTTGAGGATAGACAAGTCCCTCAGGCCTGACAGGATATATCCTAGGATTATGTGGGAAGCAAGAAAGGAAATTGCAGAGCCGTTGGCAATGATCTTTTAGTCTTCACTGTCAATGGGGGTGGTGCCAGGGGATTGGAGAGTGGCGAATGTTGTGCCCCTGTTCAAAAAAGGGAATAGCGATAACCCCAGGAATTACAGGCCAGTTATTCTTACTTCGGTGGTAGGCAAAGTAATTGAAAGGGTACTGAGGGATAGGATTTATGAGTATCTGGAAAGACATTGCTTGATTAGGGACAGCCAGCATGGATTTGTGAAGGGTAGGTCTTGCCTTACAAGTCTTATTGAATTCTTTGAGGAAGTGACTAAGCATGTGGATAAGGGTAGAGCAGTGGATGTAGTGTACATGGATTTTAGTAAGGCATTTGATAAGGTTTCCAATGGTAGGCTTATGCGGAAAGTCAGGAGGCATGGGATAGTGGGAAGTTTGGCCAGTTGGATAGAGAACTGGCCAACCAGTCGAAGTCAGAGAGTGATGGTAGATGGTAAGTATTCAGCCTGGAGCCCAGTTACAAGTGGAGTTCCGCAGGGATCAGTTCTGGGTCCTCTGCTGTTTGTAATTTTTCTTAATGACTTGGAAGAGGGAGTCGAAGAGTGGGTCAGTAAATTTGCAGACGATACAAAGATTGGTGGAGTTGTGGATAGTGAGGAGGGCTGTTGTCGGATGCAAAGGGACTTCGATATGATGCAGAGCTGGGCTGAGGAGTGGCAGATGGAGTTCAACCCTGTCAAGTGTGAGGTTGTCCATTTTGGAGGGACAAATAAGAATGTGGAATACAGGGTTAACAGTAGGGTTCTTAGTAAGATGGAAGAGCAGAGGGATCTTGGAGTCTATGTTCATAGATCTTTGAAAGTTGCCACTCAGGTGGATAGAGCTTGTAAGAGGGCCTATGGTGTATTAGCGTTCATTAGCAGAGGGATTGAATTCAAGAGTCGTGAAGTGATGTTGCAGCTGTATAGGACCTTGGTTAGGCCACATTTGGAGTACTGTGTGCAGTTCTGGTCGCCTCATTTTAGGAAAGATGTGGAAGCTTTGGAGACGGTGCAGAGGAGATTTACCAGGATGTTGCCTGGAATGGAGAATAGGTCGTACGAGGATAGGTTGAGAGTGCTAGGCTTTTCTCATTGGAACGGCGAAGGATGAGGGGTGACTTGATAGAGGTTTATACGATGATCAGGGGAATAGATAGAGTAGACAGTCAGAGGTTTTTTCCCCGGGTACAACAGTGTGTTACAAGGGGACATAAATTTAAGGTGAAGGGTGGAAGGTATGGGGGGGGGATGTCAGGGGTAGGTTCTTTACCCAGAAAGTGGTGGGGGCATGGAATGCGCTGCCTGTGGGAGTGGCAGAGTCAGAATCATTGGTGACCTTTAAGCAGCAATTGGATATTACATGGATAGGTGCTTAAGCTAGGACAAATGTTCGGCACAACATCGTGGGCCGAAGGGCCTGTTCTGTGCTGTATTGTTCTATGTTCACTGTGTCACCCAATATTGTTAACTATATTCGTGCAAACGCAACATGGCATCGTCAGTTTTGTAACATGCTAAAGTTGGATGACGAGGTATTCAGTGCGGATCTACCGTATCATTCTAAAGTACATTGGCTATCGAACGGACAGCTGTGAGCACAAATTTTATCTTTGCAAGAACAGATAATTAAATTTTATGAAGAACAGAGTCAGCAATGCGAATTAATGAAAGAAGATTTCTATAGAAATGCTGCATTTCTGTGTGATGTCATGCCAAAGCAAAATGACTTGAATATTTCTTTGCAAGGTAAAACTAGGTCTATATACGAAATGTGGCAAAAAAAACCAAGCATTTCTAAAAAAGCTATCTTTTTTTCAAAATTCTTCTTCTTAAGGAAATTTCGGCTGAACATTTTCCCCAGTTAGCAAAAGGTCATTGATGAACAGGAGGTTTCTTGCGAATCATTTGAAGAATACGCAGCTGTTATAGATTTATTAATTGGACAATACAATGAAAGGTTCTCCGACTTTGAGAATCATGACACCACACTCAAATTAGCATTTCAACCTGACCTGGTTGATGTCTCCAAGGCTCCTAAAGACCTACAGATGGAATTGATTGAGCTCTCAGAAGATGACATTTTAAAGTCCTTTTAAAGTCCTTTAAAGACACTAAGAAAGATCAGATTGAAATATGGAAAAATGCAATAGAATACCCATGCCTTCGGCAACAACCACTTATTGCTGCAAATCTACATTCTCCTACTTAACCAAAATCAAGATGCCCTTAAGGTCACAAATGACGGATACCCATCTCGAGGTCTGCAGACCTCCATGCTGCAACCAAATATTCAAATGCTTTCCTACAAAAAGCAGTTAGAACAAAGTCATTAAAAAAGGTTAGTTAACTTTAGAATTAACTTTGTCTTTTTTTAGTTAGTTCGTACATAGTAGTTAAGATTTTTACAAAATAATGTGAATTTTGAAGAATATATATAATTGAAGTTTCTTGGATGCGGCCATATTAGATTACAACTAACATAATGCAGCTTTCCAACATGAAAAAGTTCCCCACCTCTGCTCCATCCCCTTCACCATCAGAACTGACCAGCTGAAGGTGGTGGGTATTTGGTTCTGAGGGGCTGGGGCACACGCCAAGTCTTGGGAGGAGTGAGTGTATCAGCAAAGTAAGGCAGAAACTAGGCAGATGAGAGCAACGGTCACGCTCCATCGCGGGTAAAAACCTGGTCATCAGTACTCTCAGTATTGTTATACGTGGCACAGATCTGGCCTATTCCCAGAACCTGTGCCACCGCAGTCACCCGGGCCATCTTCCACTTCATGCGGAGATCAAAGATGGACCGGGTCCGAAGGGGCATCATGTATAAAGATCTGGACAACAGGGGAAAAAGCACGCCCAATGCCACCTTCACCCTGATGGCCACCTTTGTGTGGCTGCATCAAGCTGTGTGTGGATCCCCAGTACGCAAACACCAAGTGTCACTACATACTGAGGTTCTACCTGTCCCCGGTGTTGTGAAGGATGGGCCTGGCCTCGCTGCCGCAGAACGCTCCAAGTAGTTGGACCGGTGATTAGATTGTTTCTGAAAACAGTGTGAGATTAGATTATTCCTTTAACTGCAGTATTTACAGAGTCGGATTAGAATGTCACATCCTGCCTGCAAGGCAGAAAACCACCCCCCAGGACATCAAATTTCAGCAGAACAAATTAACCCTTTACCATCTCATTCCCTCCTTTTATCATTCCACGATAACCAACTAACTGGAGCTGGAGAAGGCAGTACCAACTTATTCATAAGAATCTGGCAGCCTGTATTTAAACAACTTATTGACACACTACATATGATTATAACAAGAATTACTAGTCCATGCAGTAGATAGGATCCCCAGGATCCTCCCAGTCACCACCCTAGCCAGCCATCACCATTCTTTGGGACCTTGTCTGAAAATGATCCAACTAGTTCTTAATAGATTGGATGGCGTGGGTAATGTTGTAAGATTCATCTGTGTCATGGGTGATGCATTTGTCTCCTACTATTGTACAAACTCCTTGTTGGGCCAATTGATAGTCTGAGGATGTTAGGCAGGCTTTCAGGGAGATAAGTTGGAAGCTCAGAGTTAGAACGAACAGAGTTGTTGTCTCTGGTTTGTTACCCGTGCCACGTGATAGAGAGTCGAGGAATAGGGAGAGAGAACAGTTAAATGCGTGGCTACAGGGATGGTGCAGGAGGGAGGGATTCTGGTATTTGGATAACTGGGGTTCTTTCTGGGGAAGGTGGGACCTCTATAAACAGGATGGTCTACACCTGAACCTGAGGGGCACCAGTATCCTTGGCGGGAGGTTTGCTAGTGCTCTTGGTGGGGGTTTAAACTAACTCTGCAGGGGCATGGAAACCTAGACTGTAGCTTTAGGGTGTAGGACCTGGAGTGTAGGAAGGTTAGGAACATGGCATCAATCTCAAAGGAGGGTGCCTGAAAACAGGAAAGTGGCTTGAAGTGTGTATACTTCAATGCAAGAAGTATACGAAATAAGGTAGGTGAACTTGCAGCGTGGGTTGGGACCTGGGACTTCGATGTTGTGGCTATTACGGAGACATGGGTAGAACAGGGACAGGATTGGCTGTTGCAGGTTCCAGGGTTTAAATGTTTTAGTAGGGTCAGAGGTGGGGGTAAAAGAGGGGGAGGTATGGCATTGCTTGTCAAAGATCGTATTACAGCGGTGGAAAGGACGATGGATGAAGACTCGCCATCTGAGGTAGTTTGGGCTGAGGTTAGGAATAGGAAAGGTGAGGTCATCCTGTTAGGAGTTTTTTACAGGCCTCCTAATAGTACTAGAAACGTAGAAGAAAGGATTGCAAGGATGATTCAGGAGAAGAGTGAAAGTAATAGGGTGGTTGTTAAGGGGGACTTTAACTTTCCTGATATTGATTGGGAAAGCTATAGCTCTAGTTTGTTAGATGGGTCGGTGTTTGTCCAATGTGTGCAGGAGGGTTTCCTGACAATATGTAGATAGGCCAACAAGAGGTGAGGCCATACTGGATTTGGTTCTGGGTAATGAACCAGGCCAGGTGTTAGAATTAGAGATAGGTGAGCACTTTGGGGACAGTGACCACAATTCGGTGACTTTTACTCTAGTGATGGAGAGGGATAAGTGTGCACTGCAGGGCAAGAGTTATAGCTGGGGGCAGGGAAATTATGATGCGGTGAGGCATGACTTAGGATGCGTGGCTTGGAAAAGTAGGTTTCAAGGCAAGGGCGTAATTGATATGTGGAGCTTGTTCAAGGAGCAACATTGAGTGTCCTTGATAAGTATCTACCTGTCAGGCAGGGAGGAAAGGATCGTGTGAGGGAGCCGTGGTTTAATAAGGAATTGGAATCCATTGTTAAATGGAAGAGGGCGGCCTATGTAAAAATGAGGTGTGAAGGTTCAGTTGGGGCGATTGAGAGTTATAAGGTAGCCAGGAAGGACCTCAAGAGAGAACTAAGAGCAGCAAGGAGGGGACATGAAAGGTCCTTAGTTGGTAGGATTAGGGAAAACCCTAACTCTTTCTATAGGTATGTCAGGAATAAAAGAATGAGGGTAGGAATAGGTCCAGTCAAGGATAGTAGTGGGAAGTTGCGTGTGGAAGCTGAAGAGATTGGGGAGACACTGAATGAATACTTTTCGTCAGTATTCACTCAGGAACAGGACATTGTTGCCGATGTGAATACTGAGTCACAATTAAGTAGAATGAATGGTTTTGAGGTATGGAAAGGGTGAAAATAGATAAGTCCCCTAAGCCTGATGGCATTTATCCTAGGATTCTCTGGTAAGCAAGGGAGGAGATTGCAGAGCCAATGGCCTTGATTTTTATGTCCTCGTTGTCTACAGGAGGAGTGACAGAAGAGTGGAGGCGAGCAAATGTGGTTCCCTTGTTCAAGAAGTGGAGTAGGGATAACCCTAGTAACTATAGGCCGGTAAGTTTCACTTCTGTTGTGGGCAAAGTCTTAGAGAGAATTGTAAGGGATAGGATTTATGAACATCTGGATAGGAATAATGTGATCAAGGATAGTCAGCATGGTTTTGTGAAGGGCAAGTCGTGCCTCACAAACCTTATTGAATTCTTTGAGAAGGTGACTAAGGAGATGGACGAGGGGAAAGCGGTAGATGTGGTGTATATGGATTTTAGTAAGGCGTTTGAGAAGGTTCCCCATGGTAGGCTACTTCAAGAAATACGGAGGTATGGCATTGAGGGTGAGTTGGAGGTTTGGATTAGGAATTGGTTGGCTGGAAGAAGACAGAGGGTAGTAGTTGATGGTAAAGGTTCATCTTGGAGTGCCGTTATTAGTGGTGTTCCGCAAGGATCTGTTTTGGGACCATTGCTGTTTGTCATTTTTATAAATGACCTGGAGGAGGGGCTAGAAGGTTGGGTGAGCAAGTTTGTGGATGATACGAAAGTCGGAGGAGTTGTTGACAGTGAGGAAGGATTTGGCAGGTTACAGCGGGATATAGATAAGCTGCAGAACTGGGCAGAAAGGTGGCAAATGGAGTTCAATGTAGCTAAGTGTGAGGTGATTCACTTTGGTAAAAGTAACAAAAAGATGGGGTACTGGGCTAATGGTCGGATACTTGGTAGTGTGGATGAGCAGAGGGATCTTGGTGTCCAAGTACACATATCTTTGAAAGTTGCCACCCAGGTAAATAGTGCGGTGAAGGAAGCATATGGCATACTGGCTTTTAGAGGAATTGAGTTCCGGAATCCTGAAGTCATGTTGCAGTTGTATAAGACTCTTGTGCGGCCACATCTGGAGTATTGTGTGCAGTTTTGGTCGCCATACTATAGGAAGGATGTGGAGGCACTGGAACGGGTGCAGAGGAGGTTTACCAGGATGTTGCCTGGTATGGCAGGAAGATCGTATGAGGAAAGGCTGAGGCACTTGGGGTTGTTTTCATTGGAGAAAAGAAGGTTTAGGGGTGACTTGATAGAGGTGTACAAGATGTTTAGGGGTTTAGATAGGGTTGACCGTGAGAACCTTTTTCCACGTATGGAGTCAGCTATTACAAGGGGGCATAGCTTTAAAGTAAGGGGTGGTAGGTATAAGACAGATGTTAGGGGTAGGTTCTTTACTCAGCGAGTCGTAAGTTCATGGAATGCCCTGCCAGGAGCAGTGGTGGACTCTCCCTCATTATGGGCATTTAAGCGGGCATTGGATAGGCATATGGAGGATAGTGGGCTAGTGTAGGTTAGGTGGGCTTGGATCGGCACAACATCGAGGGCCGAAGGGCCTGTACTGCGCTGTATTCTTCTATGTTCTATGTACTGCACATCTAGTCTGTTGTACATAGATCCTTAACGCCACCAATTCCTGATTAACTGCCTCTAGTCCCCTCACTATACTGTTTCCCAGGATGGTTAACCCACAAGTGAAGAAATTCTGGTTCTTTGTTGCTATTGTTCCCGCTGACCCTCAGAGGGACAATGCCCCCTGGTAGCCATCGCCAAGGGAAGATCCTAGAGTTACTGGGTCCTTCCAATCCACACAAAACTCCTAACAGCTCGTAAATCTATGGGGCATGAGGCAGTGAGTGGTTCTACTGCGCCTACAGCGAACAGGACCGGGAGAGTCAGGGTGGCCAGAGTAAAAAGGTACGGTTGAGAAGGAACAGACACCCTCTTTAGGCCCGGTAGCATTTTATTGCTCAGTTATCGGCAGTCACAAACTGTTTATATCTCCAGTTTCTCTCCTGGCTGGAGTTTCCTCCTGATCCGATCAGTTGGTAATCATACGAAGGATATGAACAAATGGCTGAACTGACATGGGCTCTGTTACAGTTCACACAAATAAATGGTCTTCCTGCAGTAACATTTAAGCACCTTTCCTTGTCACAGGTGCAGGTGACTATTCCATGGCTCACCTGACAATGCCTGTGGCACATCGCCTCGTGCCCAAAAACATTCATGGGAACCAAAGCATAGGTACAGTCCCATTCCAGTCCTGAGATGCAAAGTGGATAGCTCATGGGATCATAACAAACCGTTCCATTTCTTCCCGGGGTCCCTATGCAGCTAGGGGTCTGAGTCTGAGTCTATTGCTCTATGCACCATCCTGATGGCACCCTTCTAAAACTTCCTGCTTTGACCTACACAGGGTGGGGGTGGGGGGAGGGTGTGTGTGGGGCATCTGAAGTATCTGTAGTATATCGTTTGAGGGGGGTCCACCCAGGAATGGCTACAAATAACACCTACGCTGACAGGACAAGCAGGTAACAGTTTGATTACCATGTAAATATATATGGGCTTTATAAAACAAGCTGTCCTCCAGGCCTAATACCATGGTGGCAGCCATGATACCATACAGAGAGAAAATGTAGTGTTTAGGCCATTTGAGAAGCCCCTCATTTACAGTCACTCAAATCGACTCAGCCACTGTCCATGGACGTATGATTGACACCGGCGTCTGAAGGAGCACCTACAATTGTCTCTTCCACCTGGGTCCAAGCTTGGGGGTGATCCCAGTCTTTGATCAGCACAAGGTCTTCCATCTGGGGATTCATTCTGGTTGCCTGAGTTTTGATCCGTCGCTTGTGATGGTTGTCCAAAGGATGCTTTACCTGTGAATGGAGAATCTTTAGTGACGATGTTAGCTGCTCAAAGTATCTTTGCATTTCCTCTCCCATAATAAAATCTACATGAGTGGGTGGGTCTGTGTCAGCATCCCAAGGGATCCTACTGGATCGGCCATAAATTATTTCTGCTGCCGACAGTCCAGTGGTCGGGTGTGGGGTGATCCTCCTGATGCAGGGTCAAAGGCAAGACCTTCAACCAGTTGGGGGTCTGTTTCAGACATTAACTTAGTTTGGTTTCAAGAGTCCATTTGCCCTTTCCACTATTCCTGCCACCTGTGGGTGGTAAACACAATGGAATTGCTGCTGGATACGCAGCACCTCACATAGCTCATTGTGGATTTTCCCGACAAAATGGGGGCCATTGTCTGAACTAAACTGCAGAGGAACTCCAACTCCTTATGATCTTGGTCAAGAGTAATGTTACTATCGTTGAGGCTTTATTATTGGTGGTTGTAAAGGCTTCAATCCATCTACTAAATACATCAACAAGACAATACTTATAGTAACGTACACACTGCAATTCAATGAAATCAAGCTGAATACACACATGAGCCATCAAGCAAGATGTTCTCCCTGTCATGCACCGCACCCTTAACAGGCATTATTTTGTTGACATTTTAGACATGATTTGAGGTGAAGGGTGGAAGGTATAGGGGAGATGTCAGGGGTGGGTTCTTTACCCAGAGAGTGGTGGGGGCATGGAATGCGCTGCCTGTGGGAGTGGTAGAGTCAGAATCTTTGGTGACCTTTAAGCGGGAATTGGATAGGTACATGGATGGGTGCTTAAGCTAGGACAAATGTTCGGCACAACATCGTGGGCCGAAGGGCCTGTTCTGTGCTGTATTGTTCTATGTCACTCATTTCCTTAAGACTGATCCCACAACTTCTATTTATCCGGCCTTGTCAGTGACAAATGTCTATCTCTGCCTCCTATAAGGTTGTTTGACGTCATCCCATCCTTTGCTTACCATTATCTGCTCCCTCCATCTGCGCTGCCCCTCACAGCATCTTATCACTAAGCCCTTTTATTTGGGGTTTGTTCCTGTGTCTCTGTACAAGTGGGGAAACAGATGTTTTTCCTGTTTGCCCATACATCCACCATTGTTCTGTAATCACGTCTCATGCTAACATACCATTTTCTTTAACGGATTATATGTTTCCTCATTTTTGCTAAGTCAGTTTTCGTCCGAAACAATACCAAACTAATGTGAATTCATTTACTCTGTATCAGAACTTATAATTGCAGAAATAACATTAATTCACCTATATCCCACAATTTCCCCTTTTACTTTTGATTACCCTTTGTTATCTTCTGCATTTTTGTCTCTCTTTTTTTTTTCTTTAAACATCGTTCCCAAAATTCGCAAGCATCATTTCAGAGATTTCATCCATCTTGGTTTCACTCATCTCCTCATTATTTAGCCGATAAAGTTCCTCTGTCTGATTCCCTCTTAGGGGCATCTGTTTCATCAAGGCTGTTTCAATCAGTCTTCGGGTGAGCCCTCGTATACAGGGTATGACACAACAGCCAATGGCCACCAATACCCCAACTACTACTATCAGGGAAGTAAGGATAGAAACCACCACCCCCTTCCATTTTTCAAACCAGGATTCAAGTCATCCCGTGAGAGATGTGTCTACTCCTGAATTCTCAGCCAGTTCCTCTGCTAAAGTAATCAATCCCCGTAAGGCCCGAGTAATTGAACCATCAGGCGCAGTATTATTAGGAATAAAGGTACAACAGCTTCCTCCTAACATCACACACACACACCCTTTTTCTGCTAAAATCATATCAAGGGCTATTCTGTTCTCCCATGCCATCCTACTTGTCGCATCAAGCTGTTCTGATATTCCTTTAACCGCATCTCTTGTATAATTTAAAAATCGCTGTTGATTATAGAAAATGTAATTTATCCAATCTACATTTTTATTAATTGTTACCCACCAAAAGAGAGCTGACTCAAAGCCTGCTGCAATCTGGTTACGAGCCTTGAATTCATCAGGTACTCCCCTAGGGACTCCTACCGAGTCGAGATAAATCCTGTCATCAAAAGAAGTATCTAACAGTAATCTCTTACCCCTTCCTTTTTTCCCTACGATCTTCTCCTTCTCAAATGCCAAGGTAAATGGAATTGCCAATTGTACAATTGCGCATATCCCTCTCCAATCCGGAGGTAGTGTGGGTCTCAATATTTTTCCTCCACAGTACCACCACAGATCCGCTCGGGGAACCTTTAGTGCTGAGTAGTTCCCTCCCTTCTCCGTTTCGGTAACATTCTTAATCTCTGTACATAATTTCAGCTCCCCCAAATCTCTCGACTGACTTGTACCTCGCCTGCGCACACACGACGTGTGATTTCCAACTGCGGCGGAAAATGTGGGGGGAACTTTTACATCTTTCTTCTCCAAGGGAGGGAACATCAGAGATAGGGAGGTACAATTCCTATCATTCCATGCAGTCTCATCCTGGTACAGGGCTATCATACATTTCATGCCCTTCCTGTCTTGCTTCCACCCAAGCGGAAAGGGAACCACCTGGGCCACTGGCCTACCGGAGGCACATCCATAGCAATTGCTTTTGTTCAGACTTTTTACAGTATACTTTACCCATTCAACCCAGGCATTTGCATCCCCGTACCCAGTTTCTATCTCGATGGTCTGTTTCAAGTCTTTTACCTCGATAATTTTTACTGCTTTAGGATCATCGGGAGGGGTGAAAGGTTGTATCTCATTACCCAGTAATTCTACCCGTTTTCCCTGTCCTACACTAATTCGAAAACAACAGCCCACGAACTCCTTCCCATTTGATTTCATTTCAATCCCAAATGTTTCATTTAATTGTATCTCATAAGTGCCCCCCCTCCCCCCCGCTCCAGAATTGCTTCGCGCCATGTGGTTTTCCTTATCGTTAAGTATATTGGGTTAACACTTCTTATCGAGACAATCGCGAGCTGGTCGGAATGGGGCCCGGTGTACTGTGACGAGACCATAATACCAAGTACCATCCCCGAGGCCATCCCCATAGGACTTAAGATGTATCTCTGAGCTGCAGTACTGTCTCTGATTAACTACAGTCCCACAATTTACTAAACTGCATGCATCAGTGTCTATTACTTGTGGATTATCAGACTCGGGAACCGTTAATAATACATATGAAAATGATATGTGACAAAATCCCAATACTAAGAGGGCTATCATCATAACTCTAAACATTCCCAGTATTCTAATCATCATGCTGAAGCACAAAAAGGCTTAATATACAATCTTACAGATATAATCCCGCGCTCGCGCCGCCACTGTATAGTCAGTTACTCAAAGTCTCTTTAGTCTGAGTTTTAGCGGGTCTTGCGTTGATTCGGCTGTCCAGACTTCTTCCTCAACTGGAGGGTCCACTAGCCCTTTGATCCGAGTGTAATGAGTCCAGCCTTTTTCCGCCGTCCTTATTGCCGTTTCGGTAGTCAAAAGAGCCTGGTACGGCCCTTCCCAGTCCGGCTGCAATTTAGTCTCTGTCCATGATTTTACTAAGACCCAATCACCCGGCCGGATGGGGTGAACAGTGAATTCAAGGGGCGGAGTCTGTGCCAATAAACCCTGTTTCCTGAGGAAAGACAAAGAGGAGGACAAGCCCAGTATATACTTCTTTAAAAACAAATCTTTAGTTTCGGGAATTGGTAATTCTCCATTTGTTCCCAGATAAGGTAATCCAAATAAAATTTCATAGGGGGATAGTCCCAAATCTTTCCTCCGCCAAGGGACAAGCCCAAAAGGCACCTTTTAAATCTATCACACTAAACCATCTGTGGTCATGAGGGATCTTACTTAATAACGTGTAGGGGTTTGGCACCACTGGGTGCCTGATCTGTACTATTCGATTTAATGTTCTCAAATCCTGCACTAATCGATAAGTTCCATCAGATTTCCGCACTGGTAGAATTGGGGTATTATAAGGAGACATACATGGCTCCAACAGTCCATCTCTAATCAGTCCCTCAATTACTGGCTGCAGTCCTCGTTTACCTTCTATGGAAATAGGGTATTGTCATTCACAGACAACGTCCCCTTTCTGTTTTAAATTTATTAAAAGGGGAGGGATCTGTAGTTTTCCACGATTTCCTTCTCTAGCCCATACAATAGGGTCTATCTTTCTCTCTGCATCCTCTGTCAACATTGCCAGTTGTACAACTAATTCTTTTTCCTAAATTCCAATCTCCAGTCCTAAAAGGATAATTAAGTCTCTCCCCAGTAAGTTACTTCCTATATCAGGGATATACAGCAGTTCCCCTGTGACCCTATCCTTAGGACCTTCTATCATCATAGGTTCAAATACTGGAACAGTAAATCCTTCCCCTTTCACCCCTGAAACAGTAATTGACTATGTCGACATTTCTACCCTCTTTGGTTTAAAATTCAGCGATGACCTTGCCCCCGTATCTACTAGGAAGACTGCCTCCTCCCTACAGGGTCCCACCTTCAAGTTTATCAAGGGTTCCTGGTGGGCCCCCGAGGGCAGGAACCCCTGACACCCCTATTCTTCAACAAAGTTCATAAGCGGAATTGCCCTTTCTTCCCTTTGTAGATCAGGACACTCCTGCTTAAAATGCCCTATCTTTCCACAATAATAGCATCCTGCCTGTGGAGACTTCCATCTCTGCCCCTGTCGCCCAAACCCTCTATCAAATGCTCCCCCTTGTCCTCTCCCTCTCCCTCTTCCTCTCTGTCCTACATGCTGCCACCCGCTGCTCCGGTTGCTCACTATTGGTTCCATTCTCCCCTTAATTACCTCATCAACCGTAGCTATCATCATTTTCGCCTTCTGTTCTTGTCTCTCATCCTCCCTCTTTACAAACACTTTCTGTGCCTCTCTCAACAATTCATCTAATGGTTTTTCACTCCATCCTTCTACCTTCTGTATCTTTCTCTGTATGTCTGGCCATGCTTTTGTCACAAAATGTACTTTCAACAGACCCTGTGCCACTGGGTCCTCAGGGTTCATTCCAGAATATTTCCGCATTGAGTCCCTTAATCTTTGCAGGAAAGCTGAGGGAGTCTCATCTTTCTCCTGTCTAGCTTCAAAGACTTTAGTTAAATTCTGTGACTTTGGAACTGCCTCTCTTATTCCTTTTAGAATCAGGTCTTTCAATTCCCTCATTTCTTCTCTATGCTCCAGGTTTTGGTTTTCCCACTGGGGGTCTTTGAGGGGAAACTTCACCTCTCCCTGTCCAGCATCCCCATCTCCAATCGGGTGTTCCCTGTCCCATATTTTAATGGCAGCTCCCTGTATAAGTCCCCTTTCCTCCCCAGTAAATAGTATATTCAAAATAGACAGTAATTCAGCCCAGGTAGACAGACTGGGCCCCAGAAATTGATCAATTTGTTCAGACAACCCCACCGGATCCTCAACCAGGACCTTCATTTCCTTTTTAAATGTTCTGACCTCCCCACTGGTGAGGGAGGGCACTTACAAACCCAATCTCTTTGTCCCCTATGGGTACCTCCCGTAGGGGATAAGTCGTCACGTTCTTCCCCTTTTTCTTTCTTTAAAGAAATATTGCAATATTTCTAGCTCCCCATAACTTCAAACACCAATTCATCAATTCATGCTTGACTAACCTTTAAAGCCTGTTCCTAACTTATAAATATATTTAGATATTTACGTTCATTTCTTCAGTATTTAATAGTTAAAATGCAAAATGCATAGTTCCCAATTTTGCAATTCACTGTAATTACCCAGTTTTAGTCCTTTAATTTAGATCCAAAATTAGTTTTCTTAAATAGTCCTGACCAATCATTGCTCAATTACAATACTATAGGTCGTAAAATAATCAGAGCTGCCTTAAAAGAATTTGTCTACTCAAGTTTTTTTAAAAAAAACTTCTAATGCATGAACAATGGCTGAATCCAAGGTCACATATTAACCATAGAATTTTGCTTTTACTACAATCTAATGTTGAACTGAAACTTCAACTGTCCTCCATAAATCGCTTTTATGTAAAGATAAAAGAGATTAGTTAGAAACTGATAGTAAGGCAGTCATGATCTGTAAAAAGAACAGGAGTTATCATTCTTTTTTTTCTTCATAATCTCGATAGAATCCTTAACCTTAAAAGAAATCATGTTAAGTTTCCATAATAAAAATCAGATTCAAAACAGTCTTGGAACTCAAGCTCCAGGGAATAAAACACAAACATTCAATCACCAACAAACAAATGTTCACTCAAACCAAATCACAAAGGGTTAAACTTCCTACCAGCTGTACAGCTCTTTTAATTCTCTCTCTCTCTCGCACATTGACATATAAATTCAGATATTCACAAACCCAGTCTTCGTCTGATCTGTACTTTGGCCAGAAGACAGCGGGACGAAGAATGGATTCCTTAGTCCATACAAAGCAACAATATTTAATCATCTTTCTCCCTTGTACAAGTATTATTTTGCCAATTCCACAACATCCTGCCCAAAGGACTTTCTGGAGGTATGTTGTAAGGGACCCCACCTCCATTTCCATTGCCTTTTCCTTACTTTGTTTTCCCGGAGGCTTTTTCCTTACCGACAGCACAATCCATATTGAGTTCCTTCGTTAGTCCCTTATTAACTACTAAAACTCAATCCCGGCCACCAAGGCAATACTTAAAAGTCAATTTTCTTACCTTGGTCTGTGCACAGAGTTGCCTGGCCCCTTTTTTCCGTATTGTCTATCAACCTCTTATCACTGTCTGATTCAGATGTCTCTCTTGTAGGATTCACACCAGTCACCCAAGGGAGCAGACCAAACCGGGACACGAGACCGCTCCTCAATGGGGAACGGGACGCGTCTTCCCAGTGTCCAAGGCCAGACACTCCCCCCGGTGATGGAAGAAAATCCCAGACGAGCCTCCAATTGTGAGAAACAAAAGCTCACTCACTTTAATAATTTCAGTCCGAGACTAAATATCTGAAACAGAGTCATTTATTTGTACACTTGCAAGTGGGTGCCATGTCTAATTGCCAGGTAAGGCAATGACAAATGCACAGTAAACCCCAACAAACTCTCGCAATTTATACAGTTTTTTCCCATATGTTTTCCTTATTCCATTGTTTGTTCCCTGCTTTGCTTACGTCACTCATTTCCTTAAGACTGATCCCACAACTTCTGTTTATCCGGCCTTGTCAGTGACAAATGTCTATCTCTGCCTCCTATAAGGTTGTTTGACGTCATCCCATCCTTTGCTTACCATTATCTGTTCCCTCCATCTGCGCTGCCCCTCACAGCATCTTATCACTAAGCCCTTTTAATTGGGGTTTGTTCCTGTGTCTCTGTGCAAGTGGGGAAACAGATGTTTTTCCTGTTTACCCATACATCCACCATTGTTCTGTAATCACGTCTCTGCTAACATACCATTTTCTTTAACGGATTATATGTTTCCTCATTTTTGCTAAGTCAGTTTTCGTCCAAAACAATTCCAAACTAATGTGAATTCATTTACTCTGTATCAGAACTTATAATTGCAGAAATAACATTAATTCACCTGTATCCCACACGTCCCCCTGAAAACACTGCACAGTGTTTGAGGTAGGTGGTTAATTTAGCACCTGCCGGTTCCCAGAGGACACCATAGAGTTTTTAGCTCCATCAGCTCTGGCACTGCCAATATCCATATTGTTCATTACATGGGCAGCACATTTGATTACGGCCAATTGCTTGAGGAGGAGGATGGCTTTAAGGAGATTTTGGACATAGTGAGTTCTGAATAGATGTCCCTGAGGATGTTAGAAATCCACATTTGACCATAGCTGGCCAAAGTTATGGGCCACGCCAAAAGCAAACTGCGGGTGTGTACAGATTTTCCTGTAGCCAGGATACAAGCCAGTGTTAGAGCAAAGAGTTCTGCTTTGAGCAGATACTGGGGGATTGAAGGAGGCAGATTCCAAGGTGGCGAAGGCTCATGATTGTGTATCCTAAATGGGATACTCCTAAGAGCGATAGAGGAACTACCATCCACATAGCGGGTAAAATCCGGTGTGGGTAATGGAGCATCTACAAGGTTTGGTCAAGGGCAGATCAAGTGGTTGCTCAAAAAGCAATCATTGGGTGTTCTGGGATCTCCTCTGGAGGGATACTCAGAAAGGTCACTGAGTTCACAGCTGAGCAGTAGAAGGTCAGAAGGGGGTCATTGAGAAGAGCTAACTCATAACAACTCAGTCAAGCCTGATAAGGTGTTGGGTCTGATGGGAGGTCAGAAGGACTACAATAGCATGTGATGAATAGACAGGGTTTTTGGAGAGTAATATTGGAAGCAGCTGTTACAAGGGAGTAGATAGCCGGGAGGAGAATTTGTGAGCAGGGTGGGAGGCCCATAGCGATAGAGTGAAGGAGAGTTGAGTAATAGGCCACTATCTATGCCTGTGGGTTTGGGGTTAAAACAGCAGTTACATAGTCCTCTAGAATAGTGGTATACAGCTGGAAGGGCCTGTCATACAATTATCTTCAGAGTGTTGGGGCCGTTCTTAATTCAGTGAAAGCTGACTTTTGTTCTTCATTTAGGGTGAAGGTGTTTGAGCCAAAGTGGTTAACTATTTGGAGTGTAACATTACATTAGGGAGCCACTGTCAGCAGTAGTTAACTAGGCCTAAGGCAGCACACATTTGCTTGGCGCTTGTGGGCAGGGGGGGTCACGTAAATGGGTGCAAAATGCTCCAGGGTCAATTGTCTATCAGAAACACTCAGCAAGGTTCCCAGGAATGTGACAGTGCTGGGTGCGCTAAATCTTGCTGGCTGGTATGATATATCCTGAAGGGGTCATGCCCGAAACGTCGATTCTCCTGCTCCTTGGATGCTGCCTGACCTGCTGCGCTTTTCCAGCAACACATTTTCAGCTCTGATCTCCAGCATCTGAAGCCCTCACTTTCTTCTGGTATGAGATATCCCCAACAATGGAGGGCGTTCAGGAGATGGTTGGTATCTGATGTGAGCAGATTCCAAAGGGCTAGCTAGGAGCAAGTCATCAACATATTGGACAATGGTGACGCTGCCCGAGAGCTGAAGCTCCGAAAGCTGCCAGTGCAATACCTGGGAGAATAAAAGTGGGCGAATGGACAAATCCCCGAGGGAGGCACGTCCAAGTGTACTGCTGACCTTTGAAGGAGTAATGGAAAATTATCCATTTACTGTGAAATTTAAAAGAGAATGGTTTGCCTAAATTCAATGCTGTACTGAGCTTTGTAAACGATGCTTTGATGAAGGTTTGCAGTTAGCTTATCTCTGTTTGAATTCTTTGAGGAGACAGTGAGGTCTGCAGATGCTGGAGATCAGAGCTGAAAATGTGTTGCTGGAAAAGCACAGCAGGTCAGGCAGCATCCAAGGAGCAGGAGAATCGACGTTTCGGGCATAAGCTCCTACATTCTCAAACAGACTCGCTACCACAGCCACATCTCCAAGATTTCAGTGAGTCCCTCTCTCACTGCACACCCCAAGTCATCTCCTCTGCACAGAAGCTCTTCAGCCACATTCTCAAACAGACTCGCTACCACAGCTACATCTCCCCAGCAGACAAGGGAGGCGCGGTAGTAGTTTGGCGCACCGACCTTTACACCGCTGAGGCCAAACGTCAGCTCGCAGATACCTCCTCCTACTGCCCCCTTGACCATGACCCCATCCCCCACCAGCAAACCATCATCTCCCAGACCATCCATAACCTCATCACCTCAGGGGACCTCCCATCCACCGCCTCTAACCTCATAGTCCCACAACCCCGCACCGCCCGCTTCTACTTCCTGCCCAAAATCCACAAACCTGACTGTCCCAGCCGACGCATTGTCTCAGCCTGCTCCTGCCCCACTGAACTCATCTCTGCATACCTTGACACGATCCTGTCCCCCTTAGTCCAAGAACTCCCCACCTACGTTCGGGACACCACCCATGCCCTCCAGCTCCTCCATGATTTTCGCTTCCCCGATCCCCAACGCCTTATCTTCACCATGGACATCCAGTCCCTGTACACCTCCATCCCCCATCATGAAGGACTCAAAGCCCTCCGCTTCTTCCTTTCCCACCATACCAACCAGTACCCTTCCACTGACACCCTCCTTCGACTGACTGACCTGGTCCTCACCCTGAACAACTTCTCTTTCCAATCCTCCCACTTCCTCCAAACGAAAGGAGTAGCCATGGGCACCCACATGGGCCCCAGCTATGCCTGCCTCTTCGTAGGATATGTGGAACAGTCCATCTTCCGCAACTACACTGGCCCCACCCCCCATCTTTTCCTCTGCTACATCGATGACTGTATCGGCGCTGCCTCGTGCTCCCACGAGGAGGTTGAACAGTTCATCCACTTCACCAACACATTCCACCCCGACCTCAAATTCACCTGGACAGTCTCAGATTCCTCCCTCCCCTTCCTCAACCTTTCTATTTCTATCTCAGTCGACCGAATCAACACGGACATCTACTACAAACCGACCGACTCCCACAGCTACCTGGACTACACCTCCTCCCACCCTGCCCCCTGTAAAAGCGCCATCCCATTCTCCCAATTCCTTCGTCTCCGCCGCATCTGCTCCCAGGAGGACCAGTTCCAAAAACGTACAACCCAGATGGCCTCCTTCTTCAAGGACCGCAATTTCCCCCCCGACGTGGTCGACGATGCCCTCCACCGCATCTCTTCCACTTCCCGCTCCTCCGCCCTTGAGCACCGCCCCTCCAACCGCCACCAGGACAGAACCCCACTGGTCCTCACCTACCACCCCACCAACCTCCATGTACAACGTATCATCCGCCGTCATTTCCGCCACCTCCAAACGAACCCCACCACCAAGGATATATTTCCCTCCCCTCCCCTATCAACATTCCGTAAAGACCACTCCCTCCGTGACTCCCTCGTCAGATCCACACCCCCCACCAACCCAATCTCCACTCCCGGCACCTTCCCCTGCAACCGCAGAAGGTGCAAGACTTGCGCCCACACCTCCCCCCCTCATCTCCCTCCAAGGCCCCAAAGGAAACTTCCATATCCGCCACAGATTCACCTGCACCTCCACACACATCATCTATTGCATCCTCTGCACCCGATGTGGCCTCCTCTATATTGGGGAGACAGGCCGCCTACTTGCGGAGCGTTTCAGAGAACACCTCTGGGACACCTGGACCAACCAACCCAACCACCCTGTGGCTCAACACTTCAACTCCCCCTCCCACTCCACCAAGTTTTATTCAGCAAGTACAAGTTTTTTTTGGAGAATCACTTAATACTCTTCACGAGGCTTGCTGAGCCATGTCAAGAGATGTCCTTCGATTAAGGGAAAAGTCCTCCCTTTAAAACAGGATTTTACATCACAGTCGAGTCAGTCAGTCAGGTCAGTCATAAATGCAATACACCACCCACTGCCATTCTCCCATAGTCACATGGTATCCTAAAACACATGAAGTCATTTCTGGAAATAATCTAATGTGTGATTAGATTATTCTTCAAGCAGTGCGTGATTAGGTTATTCCTTAAACAACAATATTTACAGAGTATTATTAAATTGTTGCATCCTGCCTGCAAGGCAGAAAACACACTCCCCTGAAGATCAAATTTCTTAATGTCAGCAGAACAAATTAAGCCTTTAACATCTTAGTGGGGCAAGGTTGGATGTGAACCTCCTGTCTATAGATTTAATCCCAGCTTCTAGATTACTAGCCCAGTGACATTAGCACTACCTCTTCTCCATAACAACTCCAATTAACTAAAGGGGGCTCCCATGATACAATAGGTCTCTATGTTCAGAAAATGGCTCAAAAGACTAATATCAAAAAGCATCCAAAATACTCCTTAAGCAAAGACAGGAAAGAAAATGCAGACATGGAGACTCAGACTCTGACCCATTAAGACCAGGCCTGAGTGCAACTGACCCTACATATTAATATTTATAAATGACATGGATGAGGAGGTTGAGGGTTGGGTTAGTAAATGTGCAGATGACAAAGGTTCGAGGTGCCGATGATAGTATAGAGGGCTACTGCAGGCTGCAGCGTGACAAACAGGATGCAGAGCTGGGCTGAGAAATGGCAGATGGAGTTCAACCTGGATAAATACGAAGTGACGCATTTTGGAAGGTCGAATTTGAATGTTGAATATAGGATTAAAGACAGCATTTTTGGCAATGTGGAGGATCAGAGGGATCTTGGTGTTCAAGTACACAGATCCCTCAAAGTTGCCACCCAAGTGGATAGGGTTGTTAAGAAAGCATATGGCGATTTGGCTTTCATTAACAGGATGGGCGGCACGGTGGCAAAGTGGTTAGCACTGCTACCTCACGGTGCCAGAGACCCGGGTTCAATTCCTGCCTCAGGCGACTGACTGTGTGGAGTTTGCACGTTCTCCCCGTGTCTGCGTGGGTTTCCTCCGGGTGCTCCAGTTTCCTCCCACAGTCCAAAAATGTGCAGGTTAGGTGAATTGGCCATGCTAAATTGCCCGTAGTGTTAGGTGAAGGGGAAAATGTAAGGGAATGGGTCTGGGCGGGTTACGCTTCGGCGGGTCGGTGTGGACTTGTTGGGCCGAAGGGCCTGTTTCCATACTGTAAGTAATCTAATCTAATATAAAACAGGAGGATTGAGTTTAAGAACTGTGAGGTTTTACTGCAGCTCTACAAGTCCCTGGTGAGACCACACTTGGAATATTGTTTCCTGTTCTGATCACCCTATTACTGGAAAGAGAGGCGCTATGGAGAGGGTGCAAAGAAGATTTACCAGGATGCGGCCTGGACTGGAGGGCTTGCCTTATGAAGAGAGGTTTGACTAAGCTCGGACTTTTCTCGATGGAGAGGAGGAGGAAGAGAGGAGACCTGATCGAGTTGCACAAAATAATGAAAGGCATGGATAGAATCAATAGCCAGAGACTTTTCCCCAGAGCAGGATTGACTGGCACAAGTGGTCATATTGGGAGAAAGGTATAGACCAGATGTCAGAGGAAGGTTCTTCACACAGAATTATGAATGCATGGAATGCATTGCCAGCGGTAGTGGTGGAAGCTGAGTCACTGGGGACATTCAAGTGACTGCTGGACATGCGCATTAGGATTATCCTCAGCACAACATTGTGGGCCAAAGGGCCTGTTCTGTGCTGTACTTTATGTTCTATTTCTATGTTAGGAAAAAAAGGTAGTGCGCTTCCTGCGAGATACTCACCACTCCAAGAAATTAACCTGGGTGAATCAGTTGTAAAAAACTGAATCAGAGTCACCTTACAGTCATTTTCAAAAGGGGAGCTAACTTCTTGGATCTCCATTTCCCACTGGAGATCCTTTAGTGTGGTAGGTGTGTCAACAACCCAGCACCAGGTGGTTTGCTCCATTACTCTGCCCACTGGGAGATGTGACACTTATCAAATAACTATATACTTCATGGGCTGGATTGCAGCAAACAAGCTTCTTTTAAAATAGTCTTCAACTTCTGTTCCATCGACAAAGTGCACTTTTTTGTTTGGGGGCAAGGGGTGGTCAGAGGAAGGTGGGAGAGAAATTTTTAAATAGTCTTGGGCCACAAATCATTGCCCTGCTGCAGTGGGGATGCAGACTTCACCACCAAGAACTGGTCTCAGCAGGTGACATTGTACTGGACAACACCACTGATCCCAACCAGTCCTACATGGTAGGCAAAAGTGGGTACTGTAGATGCTGGAGATTAGAGTGATGCTGAAAAAGCACAGGTCAGGCAGCATCTGAGGAGCAAGAAAATCAACATTTCGGGCAAAAGTCCTTCATCAGTCCTACAAGGTTAAGAGTTAGAGAAGCCATTTTAATATCTCAGATCTGATCGAATTTCCTCAGTGGGACTGGACCCTGGTTGCCCTGTCAACCACCTTTTTATTCTTTAATAGAAAAGGGTTTTTTAAAGGGTGGATCACATACGTGGGACTTAGAATTGGGATCGGATTTCTCTATAATCACCACAGATTATAAATTTACTTGGCCTTGGTCGCCACTTCTGGGGAACAGCTGTTGTATTGCAATTGTTGCTGAGATTCGGCGTCTCTTGCTTCAGGAGGGTTGTCAGGCACAATCTACATTTGCAGCTGAGCAGAAACTTGCTCATCTTCAAACCCTGTTCCAGACACTATATTCTGAGTGATTTATCCCCACTGCCAGGTGCACAGCCTCAGCTATTATACTATCCACTGGCTATTTTAGTGCTTTGGATACTCAAGGAGTTGTTGAAAATATTTACCATGACTTGTTAAGCATTTCAAGAGCGCATCCTAGTTGTTTTGGATAAGTGGGAGGAGAAAACAAAATTAAGTGGCTTTGACTCAGACAATGCAGAACAAAAAGGAATAACGAGGAACGTCTTGCAATCATCAAAAACCAGCTGGACATGAGTAGTGCCCCTTTTTGTTAGACACAAATCCTCATTCCCAATATTATTCTCTGGCAACATGCATAAAGATGGGAAAGCACCTCTGGGGTAATTTCAGGCATTTTTTCAAAGTGCAATGCTAATCTTTTAAGAACTGGAGGAAAGCTAAACATGACAGCATATATACACCTGATAGCAGACGATGACACATCCTTCCCAGATCATCTCAATGGCTTCTCTGCTCACATTAAGCAGAATTTCGGAGAGATAACACCTATTCTGACAACTCCTGATGAACCTATCCCAGTCACTGCATTAGAGGTCAGATCAATTTTCCTTTATCCCCCTCCAGATTGACTCGGACCAGGGCATGCACTTCACCGGGCGCGCAATGAAACTGGCCTGCCGCCTCCTAGGCATCAGACAGTGCTTCCATGTCCCGTTCCATCCCCAGAGCTCCGGGATGGTCGAGCGCATGAACCGGACCCTCAAAGCGGCAATTGCCGAAACAGGGCAGGGCTGGGTGGACGTTCTGCCCTGCATACTGATGCGCTTAAGGGCCACCCCAGGCCGCTCCACTGGCCTCACTCCCTTCGAGCTCATGACGGGGAGGGCCATGCGACTACCAGAGAACGTCATGGTCGGGGGAGAAGACATGGCCCCTCCTGAGGGACAGGATGACGCGCTATATCAGGCAGCTGGACGCGCAGCTGCGGGCCCTTAGACAAACTGCACGCGACCAGCAGGACATCAGGGACCAGGCAAAACTGCAACCGCATCTGCCCGCCCAACCCCTTCCTGGCGCTGGGGACAAAGTCCTGTCAGGGCCGCCCCCGACCGGCCCGGCTTCGCCCCCCAGTGGCTGGGACCGCACAAAATCATCCTCACCAGCGACACGTGCGCCTGTGTCGACATGAAAGGAAAGGGCAGATGGAAACACTGCCCTTTCCTTAAACCCTTCCCTTAAGCCCGGACAGACACCCCCGCCCCCCTTTGACTTGACTCTAACCGTCTCCTTTTTCTCCTTACAGCGCAACGGGCGAGGCGGACCGGTCCGGGGGGGGCCTGCTCCTACACACACTAACCCTACACCCTTGGTAAGGGTGCCCCTCTCTCTCTCTCTCCCTCTCTTCACCGGTGCACCGCTCTCCTCTTCGCCCTACGACTGATGCCTTCTTTCCCCGAGATACATGACAACTTCTACCGCCACGGTGTTGCCTTCAATGCATCCGACGCCATCTGTATTCCTGCAAGGGACAAGTCCGACGAGATCAACGTGTTCTACAACGCCTGGCTGGAGGTCCTCCCGGGCGTACAGACACTCTGTTTATTCTGCACGTCAGAGCGCGACCCGCGGCCGACCTGCCTCGGCGTGCTGAGGCGATGGACTTGGGGGGTTGCATGTTCGGGACAATGTGTGCCATGCCAGAGGACCTCTCCTCTGCCCCGGCCTTTGATGCTTTTACTGTACGGGATTTGTCTGTTTGCGGATATTATGAGTCCACCAATGCTGCGGTAATCTCCTTGTATTTGTGCTTTCCACCCGCCCCAACCACACCGCCCCCGACCACGACTCCCGAGATATTGCCGTGCCCCTCCCTGGGACCGGGGACCGGGGGGGGACTGGTATTGTGGGATGAGGGAGAGGCCCTTTATGACAACGTCCGACATGAGGTCGTACCTGTGCTGGTCAATATATCGGGCATCCGGGTACCTGACTATTGCACAGCACAGATACGCAACCTATACGCCATGATGGGGAAGGAGGTGATAGAGAGGGCCATAGACGCCATGGGGGCAACCCACTACCGGACCAACTGAGCTATCCGGGCCTTAACGAAAAGATCGAGCAACTAAAAGGGGTAATGAGGGACCTGCTACAGAGGTCTCTCACAAATCAGGCAGACCAGGCACTCCTGGGGGAAGAGGGAGCATACATCTAGCTCGACGGCATTGCAGTCCTGGAATTACACATCCACACCATTAACTGCCTTATAGACCAGGAAAGAGAAAACACGGCCCATATCCACGAGGGGCAGCTGTGCCATGCGCATGGCCTGTGGATGGTAGCCCAGATCCGGCATAATCTTGACCAGGTCCAAAGGGGGGAGGTGCCCGACTGGATCGACAGCGCCAAACTGGCCTCACTCGCGGGCCGCTCCGGGTCGCTCAACAGCCGGACTCTGAAGGGTATGACCAGAGTATACCCAGTGATACCCGACTGTGAGGTCAGTGAGGCGACAGGAGTCGGGATTGTCCTCCTGATCCCCATGGTCACCCCAGGGTCTGGGCCATTTCCCCTGTTTCACATTGAGAACATCGGAGTCATACAGGAAAACGCTTCCCTCAAATATCGTTTAGCTCACCACACAGCCATATCTCGAAACGGCGCTGTGTACAGGGTGCCACTTACAGGCTGCAAGCAGCGGGGGGGCAATTACCATCTGCCCTCACCCCTTACGAAGGAGTGAAACAGCGGACTGCGGGTTCAACCGGACACAGGGCTGCACCCTTGAAATCGAACCCACGGGCCCCCACTTCACTAGGGTGGGGTATGGTGGAAGGGGACAGTATTGTGTTTCCACTCTTGAAACCTCATTTTGGTATAACGGACTGCAGTGCCCGATTCCCCAGCACGAGTTCTGCTTCACCCCCAGGCGCCCAGTCACGATTGGGCAAGCTCACATCTCAGAGGTCCGACGACGGAACCCCGAGTCCATACAAACTACCGACAAATTCAGGGACATCCTCAGGGAATATCAGGAGCCCGAACAAGCCCCCATCCCACATTTGGCCGAGGTCTTACGGGAGCTTAGGACCCGGGTAGGACACTCAGTGAAACTGTACCACCAGTTGCAATCACATATAAAGGATCTAGAGGAGGACACAGACAGCTCTGCAGTCCCAGGACTGGGCACAGAGGGTGTGGGATTGGGGCCTAAACGTAAACATACATCCCTGGATCCGAATCATCTCGCACACCATTGTCGGCATACAGTTACTGCTGGCTCTGGCCTGGCTCCTGGTGGCATGTCACTCATGCCGTCAGCACAAGAAACGAAAGGCCAGAAAAACCATGCTCCACGCTATAGACTCCTGGCAGGCGATCAGGCACCACGAGCTCACAGGGCTCGAGTTAATGTAACCATCTCCCGGGACTATCCAAAGGCCCCATGACTGCAGCATGGCGGCCGGCGGAATGTACCGGGCGAGGAACCGACTTAAGATATCGGCATCGGGGGTGTGGATGTGTCCAACCCCTTGCCAAAAGGGGAGACTGCAAACAGGCATCAGAGCCGCTCCGCATTTGCCACGGGACTATGCCTACATCGGTAAAACTATAGGAATTAATTTTGTGTTTTAAACGGCAGCCGCAGCTTAAACCCACAGAACTCAGCAGCTGCCGGTCCGCCCACGTGACCGGGAGATGGGAGCCAGAGGACAGATCAAATCCACACTAGGCCAGACACTAACCATGACTCATAGACCAAAACTCCGGAGTTAATTAATATGGAAACCCATCTCCTAATCAAATCAAGAGACTGACTGAAACACACCCATATTCATCAATACAGAACCATCCTGACACAAAGGAAAGGCATCCACCAGACAGGAACGAACAGACTAATACACACCAGCACCCCAAGGGAACAAAGGGGGGTGCTAGCCCCCAGCCCTCACAGAGAGAGACAAGCAGATAATACCCAGACCCGTTTAC
Source organism: Chiloscyllium plagiosum (assembly GCF_037043375.1). NCBI lineage: Eukaryota > Metazoa > Chordata > Chondrichthyes > Orectolobiformes > Hemiscylliidae > Chiloscyllium > Chiloscyllium plagiosum. The sequence continues at coordinate 182,719,163 of NW_028270139.1, forward strand.
ATAATCCAATTAGCACCCTATTGTGTGTACACTGCAATTCTCCTGGGACGGCAGGAATCCCACCATTTGCACCTACTCCAGCGATGATGGGGAACTATCATCCCATTCATACTCAAAATCCTCACATCCTGACAAAGAAAGGTATATAATGTGTAGCAGCGCGCGGGAACAGCAGAACAGCCGAGATTCGGACCTCAGTTGGTCTCCGCCAGTGTTACTGTATCAATAAACGTTACCGATTGTTGAACTGCACTCTGGGCTCGGACTGATATCATTTAATCCGCGCTAACACCACTGACACCCTCCTTCGACTGACTGAACTAGTCCTCACTCTTAACTTCTCCTTCCAATCCTCCCACTTCCTCCAAACCAAAGGAGTACCATGGGCACCCTCATGGGCCCCAGCTATGCCTGCCTCTTTGTCGGATATGTGGAACAGTCCATCTTCCGCAGCTACACTGGCACCACCCCCACCGTTTCCTCCATTACATCGATGACTGTATTGGCGCTACTTCATGCTCCCACAAGGAGGTTGAACAGTTCATCCACTTTACTAACACCTTCCACCCTGACATCAAATTTACCTGGACCGTCTCAGACTCCTCCCTCCCCTGCCTAGACCTCTCCATTTCTATCTCGGGCAACCGACTCAGACATTGACTACAAACCGACCGACTCCCACAGCTACCTAGATTACACCTCCTCCCACCCTGCCCCCTGTAAAATCGTCGTCCCATATTCCCAATTCCGTCGCCTCCGCTGCATCTGTTCCCAGGAGGACCAATTCCAATACCGAACAACCCAGATGGCCTCCTTCTTCAAAGACCACAATTTCCCCCCAAACATAGAACATAGAAGAATACAGCGCAGTACAGGCCCTTCGGCCCTCGATGTTGCGCCGATCCAAGCCCACCTAACCTAAACTAGCCCACTATCCTCCATATGCCTATCCAATGCCTGCTTAAATGCCCATAATGAGGGAGAGTCCACCACTGCTACTGGCAGGGCATTCCATGAACTCACGACTCGCTGAGTAAAGAACCTACCCCTAACATCTGTCCTATACCTACCCCCCCTTAATTTAAAGCTATGCCCCCTTGTAATAGCTGACTCCATACGTGGAAAAAGATTCTCACTGTCGACCCTATCTAAACCCCTAATCATCTTGTACACCTCTATCAAGTCACCCCTAAACCTTCTTTTCTCCAATGAAAACAACCCCGAGTGCCTCAGCCTTTCCTCATACGATCTTTCTACCATACCAGGCAACATCCTGGTAAACCTCCTCTGCACCCGTTCCAGTGCCTCCACATCCTTCCTATAATATGGCGACCAAAACTGCACACAATACTCCAGATGCGGACGCACCAGAGTCCTATACAACTGCAACATGACCTGAGTACTCCGGAACTCAATTCCTCTACCAATAAAAGCCAGTACGCCATATGCCTTCTTCACCGCACTATTTACCTGGGTGGCAACTTTCAAAGACATGGACACCAAGACCCCTCTGCTCATCCACACTACCAATTATCCGACCATTAGCCCAGTACCCCATCTTTTTATTACTCTTACCAAAGTGAATAACCTCACACTTAGCTACATTGAACTCCATTTGCCACCTTTCTGCCCAGTTCTGCAGCTTATCTATATCCCGCTGTAACCTGCCATATCCTTCCTCACTGTCTACAACTCCTCCGACTTTCGTATCATCCGCAAACTTGCTCACCCAACCTTCTAACCCCTCCTCCAGGTCATTTATAAAAATGACAAACAGCAATGGTCCCAAAACAGATCCTTGCGGAACACCGCTAGTGACGGCACTCCAAGATGAACCTTTGCCATCAACTACTACCCTCTGTCTTCTTCCAGCCAGCCAACTCCTAATCCAAACCTCCAACTCACCCTCAATGCCATACCTCCATATTTTTTGCAGTAGTCTACCATGGGGAACCTTATCAAACGCCTTACTAAAATCCATGTACACCACATCTACCGCTTTCCCCTCGTCCACCACCTTAGTCACCTTCTCAAAGAATTCAATAAGGTTTGTGAGGCACATTATTCTTGTCCAGATGTTCATAAATCCTATCCCTTACAATTCTCTCTAAAACTTTGCCCACAACAGAAGTGAGACTCACCGGCCTATAGTTACTAGGGTTATCCCTACTCCCCTTCTTGAACAAGGGAACCACATTTGCTAGCCTCCAATCTTCTGGCACTACTCCTGTAGACAACGAGGACATAAAAATCAAGGCCAATGGCTCTGCAATCTCCTCCCTTGCTTCCCAGAGAATCCTAGGATAAATGCCATCAGGCCCAGGGGCCTTATCTATTTTCACCCTTTCCAGAATTTCCAACACCTCTTTTCTACATACATCAAAGCCATCCATTCTACTTAATTGTGACTCAGTACTCACATTGACAACAATGTCCTGTTCCTGATTGAATACTGACGAAAAGTATTCATTCAGTGTCTCCCCAATCTCTTCAGCCTCCACACGCAACTTCCCACTACTATCCTTGACTGGCCCTATTCCTACCCTAGTCATTCTTTTATTCCTGACATACCTATAGAAAGAGTTAGGGTTTTCCCTAATCCTACCAACTAAGGCCCTTTCATGTCCCCTCCTTGCTGCTCTTAGCTCTCTCTTCAGGTCCTTCCTGGCTACCTTGCCTCACCGCATCATAATTTCCCTGCCCCCAACTATAACTCTTGCCCTGTAGTGCACACTTATCCCTCTCCATCACTAGAGTAAAAGTCACCGAATTGTGGTCACTGTCCCCAAAGTGCTCACCTACCTCTAATTTTAACACCTGGCCTGGTTCGTTACCCAGAACCAAATCCAGTATGGCCTCACCTCTTGTTGGCCTATCTACATATTGTGTCAGGAAACCCTCCTGCACACATTGGACAAACACTGACCCATCTAACGAACTTGAGCTATAGCTTTCCCAATCAATATCAGGAAAGTTAAAGCCCCCATAACAACCACCCTATTACTTTCACTCTTCTCTTGAATCATCCTCGCAATCCTTCCTTCTACGTTTCTAGGACTATTAGGAGGCCTGTAAAAAACTCCTAACAGGGTGAGCTCACCTTTCCTATTCCTAACCTCAGCCCAAACTACCTCAGATGGCGAGTCTTCATCCATCGTCCTTTCCACAGCTGTAATACGATCTTTGACAAGCAATGCCATACCTCCCCCTCTTTTACCCCCACCTCTGACCCTACTAAAACATTTAAACCCTGGAACCTGCAACAGTCAATCCTGTCCCTGTTCTACCCATGTCTCCGTAATGGCCACAACATCGAAGTCCCAGGTACCAACCCACGCTGCAAGTTCACCTACCTTATTTCGTATACTTCTTGCATTGAAGTATACACACTTCAAGCCACTTTCCTGTTTACAGGCACCCTCCTTTGAAATTGATGCCATGTTCCTAACCTCCCTACACTCCAGGTCCTGCACCCTAAAGCTACAGTCTGGGTTCCCATGCCCCTGCAGAGTTAGTTTAAACCACCCCCAAGAGCAGTAGCAAACCTCCCACCAAGGATACTGGTGCCCCTCAGGTTCAGGTGTAGACCATCCTGTTTATAGAGGTCCCACCTTCCCCAGAAAGAACCCCAGTTATCCAAATACCGGAATCCCTCCCTCCTGCACCATCCCTGTAGCCACGCATTTAACTGTTCTCTCTCCCTATTCCTCGACTCTCTATCACGTGGCACGGGTAACAAACCAGAGACAACAACTCTGTTCGTTCTAACTTTGAGCTTCCAACCTAGCTCCCTGAAAGCCTGCCTAACATCCTCAGCGCTCCTCCTACCTATGTCGTTGGTGCCAATGTGGACCACGACTTTGGGCTGCTCCCCCTCCCCCTTAAGGACCCGGAAAACACGATCAGAGACGTCACGTACCCTTGCACCTGGGAGGCAACATACCAAACGTGAGTCTCTCTCGTTCCCACAAAACCGCCTATCTGTGCCCCGAACTATCGAGTCCCCAATTACTATTGCTCTGCTCTTCTCCACCCTTCCCTTCTGAGTAACGGGGATAGGCTCCGTGCCAGAAGTAAGAACCCCAGTTATCCAAATACCAGAATCCCTCCCTCCTGCTCCGTGCCCCTGGTAAGTTCCCCCCCCCCCCCCCCCCCCCCCACAAGTATCCAAAACGGTATACTTGTTCTTGAGGGGAACGGCCCCAGGGGGTCCCTGCACTGGCTGCTTCCTCCCAGTCCCCCTCACTGTCACCCATCTATCTGCCATCTTTGGAGTTACTACTTCCCTAAAGCTCCGATCTATGACCCCCTCTGCCTCCCGAATGATCCTAAGTTCATCCAACTCCAGCTCCAGTTCCCTAACACGGTCTTGGAGGAGCTGGAGATGGGTGCACTTCCTGCAAGTGTAATCAGCAGGGACGTCCATGGCATCCCTCACCTCAAACATGTTGCAAGAGGAACATTGCACTGCCTTCACTGCCATCCCTCTGAAAGTAACCTTTTAAAAAAAAACTGGGTCTAAAGAATACAACAAGCAAAATGCAGCACTTACCTACTTACCACAACGGGTCTTATTATTTAGGTTAGAGGAGGAGGGCGGGTGGGAGACACTACCTCTGTAGTGCCTCGGGTTCTTCTGCGCGCTTTTAAAGGGAAAAAAACCTACCCGGCTGCCCCTCCGGTCTTCGTCACTTCCCCCTGCTGCTCCCGCTCTTTCTGTGAAGAGAAAAAAAAACACCGCTGCCCGCTACCGGTAAGTAATTTTAAAACAAACTGTCTTACCTTAGCTGCTGCTCGCACATGGTCGACGATTCTCTCCACCGCATCTCCTCCACTTCCCGCCCCTCCAATCGCCACCAGGACAGAACCCCAGTGGTCTTCACCTTCCACCCCACCAACTTCCACATACATCGTTATCATCCTCCGTCATTTCCGCCATCTCCAAACAGACCCCACCACCAGGGATATATTTTCCTCCCCTCCCCTATCAGCATTCCAGAAAGGTGACTCCCTCATCAGGTCCACAGCCCCCACCAATTCAACCTCCACTCCCAGCACCTTCCCCTCCAACCACAAGTAGTGCAAAACTTGCACCCACACCTCCCCCCAAGGCCCCAATGGATCCTTCCATATCCGTTGCAAATTCACCTGCACCTCCACACACATCATTTACTGTATCCGCTGCACCCGATGTAGTCTCCTCTACATTGGGGAGACAGACTGCCTACTTGCCGAACGTTTCAGGGAACACCTCTGGGACACCCGCACCAACCAACCAACCAACCCAACTGCCCCGTGGCTGAACACTAACCCCCCCCGCTCCCACTCTGCCAAGGACACGCAGGTCCTTGACCTCCTCTGGCCACACGACGCCTGGAGGAAGAGTGCCTCATCTTCTGCCTCGGAACCCTCCAACTACATAGGATGAATGTAGATTTCTCCAGCTTCCTCATTTCCCCTCCCCCCACCTTCTCAGTCCCAACCCCCTCCCCGGATTCAGCACCGCCCTCTTGACCTGCAATCTTCTTCCCGACCTCTCCACCCCACCCCCTCTCCGGCCTATTACCCTCACCGCCTTCCACCTATCGTCTTCCCAGCGTCCCTCCCCCAAATTCCCTCCCCCTACTTTTTATCTCAGCCCGCTTGGCACACCAGCCTCATTCCTGAAGAAGGGAATATGCCCGAAACGTCGATTCTCCTGTGCCTTGGATGCTGCCTGCCCTGTGTTTTTCCAGCACCACATTTTTCAACTCATTTTCTTTACAGCATAGGAGACTGAAGGGGAATCTTAGAAGTCTATGAAAGGCTTGGATATGGTGAATGCAGTCTTTTTCACCAGAGTTGGGGAAACCAAGAATTAGAGGTCATCAGTTTAAGGTAAGGTGAAAGAATAAATGGGAACCAGAGGGGAAATTTCTTTTCAGACAGAGGGTGGTACACATATAGAATGAGTTGTGGTGGATATTAACATTTAAAAAGACATTGGACAAATACGTGGATAAGAAAGATTTAGAAGGATATGGGCTAACTGCAGGTAAACGGGGTTAGCGTGGACTGACATTTTGGTCAGCATGAACCAGTTTGGACCAAAGGGCATCTCTGTGCTGTAGGTCTGACCCAAACCCAGGAAAAGAGACAAAAAATTAAAGTTGGTGCAGGGGTTTAAAAAAAGAATAGATTGCTCAAACCTGGACAGAAGGGAGGGTTAACAGCTTAAATAAATACATTTCTTGTTACTCGAAAACATGTCACAAGATTGTTGCTAATTGATGCATAGGATTGTGGTACTAGTGTAATGGAACTCTCTATGCTTTAGAGAAGTACACTCCAACAGTTGATGTGCAACACCATCCAGGACTAGATAAACTGTTATAGCATGCACTTCAAGTGATGCAGTACAGACTTTTCCAGCATTTGTATTATGCATTGCAGGTCAGAGTATAATTCACAGACCACTTGGGTATCCAAAACACAAACGGAGTTGCCCAAACTTTTTACCAGAACCATTTCAGAGGGTATCCCCAGTTGTCATATATACATCTTCGGATAAGTGGAATGAGACAAAACCTTTGAAGTGGCTTTGATTCAGACTCAAAAGTGGATTATGAAGGAACATCTTGCTAGAGTCACAAACCAGCTGAACACGAGCAGTGTCCCTTTGTCAACCAGAGGTCTTTGTGGGTAATATGCAAAGATGGCAAAGCAACCCATAATTCCCTGAAGGGCTTTTGCCCCGAAACGTTGACTTTCCTATTCCTCGGATGTTGCCTGACCTGCTGTGCTTTTCCAGCATTACTCTTGCAACCTATAATTGTCAATTCATAAACTGACACCAGACCCATAGCAAAGTGATTTGACAATTTTCCAGAGGGAAGTTAAGGGTGGGTAATAAATGCTAGCCTGGCCAATGACATCTACAGCCCATGAATGAATTTTAATAAGGGCTAAATGTGTATGCGATCAATTCTACTTTATTGGCACATACATAATTTTTCATTCCCACTCCTCTAGTTATTCAGACATTGGAGAAGGTGAAAACTGGGTCTTGGTCATCCATTTGTTCTGGTGTTTTTGAAAGATCAGGAGAAACAAATTCAAGAAAGACTACACTATGATGATTTCTAGCATTGTTACAACTAAAACAATCACTGTATTGGAAGAAATCCTTCTAGAGATATTTTGATAGTCTTATTGGGATGGCTAGAGTGGCCACCATCCTTGTCTATTGCTTAGACTTTTGAATGCATTTCTGTCCTCAAGTCTTGTTACATTGATGCCTGCAATGGGTCTGAATCACGAGAGAATGCATTGCAGACACCACCTTAAAACCAGTATCCACTGGGGGTCAGATGAGAGAGAGAGAGAGACTGCTTTTCATACAAGTGGTAGAAATGCCATTTTCCCCGAAACATTGAAGCACATCTCAACCAAGACACTTGTGACATCTTTGTTTCTTCTATGCAGTATTGGGTGGTCAGCCTTTTTTATGCTGTCCCCTTAGTTTGTTACTGCCTACTCCCAAGCTGGAATCTGTGGAACCTTATCCATGGAATGTTGCTGGCAAGGTCAGCATTTCAGATTCTTTTCCTATCTCCCCGTACACTTGTGTTGCATGAATTGTTAATCTATGTCAGAGGACAAGGTAAAAACAATGACTGCAGATGCTGGAAACCAGATTCTGGATCAGTGGTGCTGGAAGAGCACAGCAGTTCAGGCAGCATCCGAGGAGCTTCGAAATCGACGTTTCGGGCAAAAGCCCTTCATCAGGAATAAAGGCAGAGAGCCTGAAGCGTGGAGAGATAAGCTGGAGGAGGGTGGGGGTGGGGATAGAGTAGCATAGAGTACAATGGGTGAGTGGGGGAGGAGATGAAGGTGATAGGTCAGGGAGGAGAGGGTGGAGTGGATAGGTGGAAAAGGAGCTGGGCAGGTAGGACAAGTCCGGACAAGTCAAGGGGACTGGAAGTTTGAAACTAGGATGAGGTGGGGGAAGGGGAAATGAGGAAGCTGTTGAAGTCCACATTGATGCCCTGGGGTTGAAGTGTTCCGAGGCGGAAGATGAGGCGTTCTTCCTCCAGGCGTCTGGTGGTGAGGGAGCGGCGGTGAAGGCGGCCCAGGACCCCCCTCCCCCACTCCAACCTCTCACCCTCACAACGCGCAGCCCTCCAATCCCTCTGCTCCAATCCCAACCTCACCATCAAGCCAGCGGATAAAGGGGGCGCAGTGGTAGTCTGGCGCACTGACCTCTACACCGCTAAAGCCAAACGCCAACTCGAGGACACCTCTTCCTACTGCCCACTCGACCATGACCCCACCCCCCATCACCAAACCATCATCTCCCAGACCATACAGAACCTCATCACCTCAGGAGATCTCCCACCCACAGCTTCCAACCTCATAGTCCGGGAACCCCGCACTGCCCAGTTCTACCTCCTTCCCAAGATCCACAAGCCTGACCACCCT